>NW_027507790.1:267928099-267938099 GCF_037356315.1 Lithobates pipiens | reverse complement strand
ATTTTCAATAACGCCGTCCAGCGATGTCAATTGTTGATAACGCCGTGCAGCGGCAAAAATTGACGATAACGACATCCAGCATCAAAAATTGTCGATAACGCTATCCAGCGATGTCAATTGTCGATAACGAACTCCAGCAATGAAAATTGACAATAATGCCGTCCAGCGATGTCAATTGTCGATAACAACCTCCAGTGAAAAAAATAGTCAATAACGACTTCCAGCAACGAAAAATCCCAATAACGGCGTCCAGCGATGTCAATTGTTGATAATGCCGTCCAGCGATGTCAATTGTCGATAACGACCTCCAGTTACAAAAATTGTTGGTAACACTGCCCAGCGACAAAAATTTACAATAATGACGTCCAGCAACTAAAATTGTCAATAACGCCGTCCAGCGATGTCAATTTTCAATAAAGCCGTCCAGCGATGTCAATCGTTGATAACGCTGCCAGTGACAAAAATGATCGGTAACGCCGTCCAGTGATTTAAATTGTCGATAATGACCTCAAGCAACGAAGATTGTCAATAACGCCGTCCAGCGATGTCAATTGTCGTTAACGACCTCCAGTGAAAAAAATTGTCAATAACGACTTCCAGCGACGAAAAATCTCAATAACGGCGTCCAGCGATGTCAATTGTTGATAACGCCGTCCAGCGATGTCAATTGTCAATAATGACCTCCAGCAACGAAAATTGTCACTAACTGCATCCAGCGATGTCAATTGTTAACGGCCTCCAGCAATGAAAATTGTCAATAACGGCGTCCAGAGATGTCAATTGTCGATAATTGACCTACAGCGACAAAAATTGTCAATAACGACTTCCAGCAATGAAAATTCTCAATAACGCCGTCCAGCGACAAAAATTGACGATAACGCCATCCAGCATCAAAAATTGTCGATAATGACGTCCAGCGATGTCAATTGTCCATAACGCCGTCCAGCGATGTCAATTGTCCATAACGACCTCCAGCAGTGAAAATTGACAATAATGCCGTCCAGCGATGTCAATTGTCAATAACGACCTCTAGTGAAAAAAATTGTCCATAACAACATTCAGTGATGTCAATTGTTGATAACGCTGTCAAGCGGCAAAAATTTATGTTACGGCTGTCCAGAGACAAAAATTGTCGATAACGACCTCCAGTGATGTAAATTTTCAATAACGCCGTCCAGCGATGTCAATTGTTGTTAACGCCGCACAGCGACAAAAATTGACGATAACGCCATCCAGCATCAAAAATTGTCGATAACGCTATCCAGCGATGTCAATTGTCGATAACGACATCAAGCAATGAAAATTGACAATAATGCCGTCCAGTGATGTCAATTGTCGATAACGCCGTCCAGCGATGTCAATTGTCGATAACGACCTCCAATGAAAAAAAATTAATAACGACTTCCAGCATCAAAAAATCTCAATAACGCCGTCCAGCGATGTCAATTGTTGATACTGCTGTCCAGCGACAAAAATTGACGATAACGCCATCCAGCATCAAATATTGTCGATAACGCCATCCAGCGCTGTCAATTAACGACCTCCAGCAATGAAAAGTGACAATAATGCCGTCCAGCGATGTCAATTGTCGATAACGCCTTCCAGCGATGTCAATTGTCAATAACGACCCATAGTGACAAAAATTGTCGATAACAACATCCAGCGATGTCAATTGTTGATAACGGCGCGCAGCGACAAAAATTGACGATAAAGCCATCCAGCATCAAAAATTGTCGATAACGCCATCCAGCGCTGTCAATAAACGACCTCCAGCAATGAAAAGTGACAATAATGCCGTCCAGCGATGTCAATTGTCGATAACGCCTTCCAGCGATGTCAATTGTCAATAACGACCTCTAGTGACAAAAATTGTCGATAACGCTATCCAGTGATGTCAATTGTCGATAACGACATCGAGCAATGAAAATTGACGATAACGCCATCCAGCATCAAAAATTGTCGATAATGCCGTCCAGAGATGTCAATTGTCGATAACCACCTCCAGTGAAAAAAATAGTCAATAACGACTTCATGCAAAAAATCTCAATAACGACGTCCAACGATGTCAGTTGTCAATAACGACCTCCAGTGACAAAAATTGTCGATAACAACATCCAGCGATGTCAATTGTTGATAACGCTGTCAAGCGACAAAAATTGATGTTACGGCTGTCCAGAGACAAAAATTGTCGATAACGGCCTCCAGCGATGTCAATTTTCAATAACGCCGAACAGCGATGTCAATTGTTGATAACGCTGTGCAGCGTAAAAAATTGACGATAACGGCATCCAGCATCAAAAATTGTCGATAACGCTATCCAGCGATGTCAATTGTCGATAACGACATCAAGCAATGAAAATTTACAATAATGCCGTCCAGTGATGTCAATTGTCGATAACGCCGTCCAGCGAAGTCAATTGTCGATAATGACTTCCAGCAACAAATCTCAATAACGACCTCCAGCGATGTCAATTGTTGATAACACCGTCCAGCGTCAAAAATTGACGATAATGCCATCCAGCATCAAATATTGTCGATAACGCCATCCAGCGATGTCAATTGTCGATAACGAACTCCAGCAATGAAAATTGACAATAATGCCGTCCAGCGATGTCAATTGTCGATAACGAACTCCAGCAATGAAAATTGACAATAACGCCGTCCAGCGATGTCAATTGTCGATAACCACCTCCAGTGAAAAAAATTGTCAATAACGACTTCCAGCAAAAAATCTCAATAACGACGTCCAGCGATGTCAGTTGTCGATAACGACCTCCAGTAACAAAAATTGTCGATAACGCCGCCCAGCAACAAAAATTGACGATAATGACGTCCAGCAACGAAAATTGTCAATAACGCTGTCCAGCGATGTCAATTGTCAAGAACGACCTCTAGTGACAAAAATTGTCGATAACAACATCCAGCGATGTCAATTGTTGATAACGCTGTCAAGCGACAAAAATTGACGTTACGGCTGTCCAGAGACAAAAATTGTCTATTAATATTATTATATGTTATTATATATATATATATATATATATATATATTTTTTTTTTTTTTTCCTTTCATACAGTTGGCTTTACAGGAATAGTATATATTCCGCTGTCAAGTATCCTTTGTATCCATCTTGCTAATATTTACGAATTCCCACCCACTTTCATCCATTTTTCCTTTTTCGTATATTTTTTTTTTTTATTATTATTATTATTATTATTTTATTATTATTATTATTATTATTTTTATATTTATTTTAATTTTTATTTATTCTTTTTTTATTTTTATATTTATATATATATATTTTTTTATTTCCACATCCAACATTTTCATTTTTATTTCTTCTTCATTCTTATGTTTTTATTTTTAGTTCCTTTTTTTTTCTGTTTTTTTTCACTTGTGTTTTTTTCATTTGTTTCATTACTAACTCCTCTTACTTCACCACACATATATAAATAAATATATATACATGTCCATACATATATCTTGCACCACTCTTTCTCCCATTTACTCCTCTTCTTCCTGTTTCCATTGTATTTAGTTCTGTGTCCTCACAATATTATGGTCCCCCGTATTGGTCCGTGCCTTATTAGTTCCTATGCCTGTATATTGGTTCCGGCATCCCCGCCCCCTTCCCCTCCCCTGTGTGCTATTTATACCCCTGCCCTGATTCCAAGAGCCCAGCTTGATAAAGGAGCGCAGCCGTCCTGTCATACACGGTCTTGCCAGCTCAAGAAACGCGTTGCATGCCCTGTGACGTCATCTCCCGTCGCCCGGAGTTCCTCGTGCGTTCCACGCCTCGGACTAACGCTCACGTCTCTACATCGGCCGGCTCTGCACATCTAATACAGCTAATGTTGTCTAATGTTGTCGATAACAACATGCAGCGATGTCAATTGTTGATAACGCTGTCAAGCGGCAAAAATTGACGTTACGGCTGTCCAGAGACAAAAATTGTCGATAATGACCTCCAGCGATGTCAATTTTCAATAACGCTGTCCAGCGATGTCAATTGTTGATAACGCCGTGCAGCGGCAAAAATTGACGATAACGACATCCAGCATCAAAAATTGTTGATAACGCTATCCAGTGATGTCAATTGTCGATAACGAACTCCAGCAATGAAAATTGACAATAATGCCATCCAGCGATGTCAATTGTCGATAACGCCGTCCAGCGATGTCAATTGTCGATAACCACCTCCAGTGAAAAAAATTGTCAATAACGACTTCCAGCAAAAAATCTCAATAACGACGTCCAGCGATGTCAGTTGTCGATAACGACCTCCAGTAACAAAAATTGTCGATAACGCCGCCCAGCAGCAAAAATTGACGATAATGACGTCCAGCAACGAAAATTGTCAATAACGCTGTCCAGCGATGTCAATTGTCAAGAACGACCTCTAGTAACAAAAATTGGCGATAAAAACATCCAGCGATGTCAATTGTTGATAACGCTGTCAAGCGACAAAAATTGACGTTACGGCTGTCCAGAGACAAAAATTGTCTATTAATATTATTATATGTTATTATATATATATATATATATATATATATATATATATATATATATATATATATATATATATAATTATATATATATATATATATATATATATATATATATATATAATTATATATATATATATATATATATATATATATATTTTCCCTTTCATACAGTTGGCTTTACAGGAATAGTATATATTCCGTTGTCAAGTATCCTTTGTATCCATCTTGCTAATATTTACGAATTCCCACCCACTTTCATCCATTTTTCCTTTTTCATATATATTTTTTTTATTATTATTATTATTATTTTTTTTTTATTATTATTATTATTATTATTATTTTTATATTTATTTTAATTGTTATTATTTTTTTATTTTTATATTTATATATATTTTTATTTCCACATCCATCATTTTCATTTTTATTTCTTCTTCATTCTTATATTTTTATTTTTAGTTCCTTTTTTTTTTTTTCTGTTTTTTTTCACTTGTGTTTTTTTCATTTGTTTCATTATTATCATTTTTCACTTTAGTTTCATTACTAACTCCTCTTACTTCACCACACATATATAAATAAATATATATACATGTCCATACATATATCTTGCACCACTCTTTCTCCCATTTACTCCTCTTCTTCCTGTTTCCATTGTATTTAGTTCTGTGTCCTCACAATATTATGGTCCCCCCGCATTGGTCCGTGCCTTATTAGTTCCTATGCCTGTATATTGGTTCCGGCATCCCCGCCCCCTTCCCCTCCCCTGTGTGCTATTTATACCCCTGCCCTGATTCTAAGAGCCCAGCTTGATAAAGGAGCGCAGCCGTCCTGTCATACACGGTCTTGCCAGCTCAAGAAACGCGTTGCATGCCCTGTGACGTCATCTCCCGTCGCCCGGAGTTCCTCGTGCGTTCCACGCCTCGGACTAACGCTCACGTCTCTACATCGGCCGGCTCTGCACATCTAATACAGCTAATGTTGTCTAATGTTGTCGATAACAACATGCAGCGATGTCAATTGTTGATAACGCTGTCAAGGGGCAAAAATTGACGTTACGGCTGTCCAGAGACAAAAATTGTCGATAACGACCTCCGGCGATGTCAATTTTCAATAACGCTGTCCAGCGATGTCAATTGTTGATAACGCCGTGCAGCGGCAAAAATTGACGATAACGACATCCAGCATCAAAAATTGTCGATAACGCTATCCAGCGATGTCAATTGTCGATAACGAACTCCAGCAATGAAAATTGACAATAATGCCGTCCAGCGATGTCAATTGTCGATAACGCCGTCCAGCGATGTCAATTGTCGATAACCACCTCCAGTGAAAAAAATTGTCAATAACGACTTCCAGCAAAAAATCTCAATAACGACGTCCAGCGATGTCAGTTGTCGATAACGACCTCCAGTAACAAAAATTGTCGATAACGCCGCCCAGCAACAAAAATTGACGATAATGACGTCCAGCAACGAAAATTGTCAATAACGCTGTCCAGCGATGTCAATTGTCAAGAACGACCTCTAGTGACAAAAATTGTCGATAACAACATCCAGCGATGTAAATTGTTGATAACGCTGTCAAGCGACAAAAATTGACGTTACGGCTGTCCAGAGACAAAAATTGTCTATTAATATTATTATATGTTATTATATATATATATATATATATTTTTTTTTTTCCCTTTCATACAGTTGGCTTTACAGGAATAGTATATATTCCGTTGTCAAGTATCCTTTGTATCCATCTTGCTAATATTTACGAATTCCCACCCACTTTCATCCATTTTTCCTTTTTCATATATTTTTTTTTTAATTATTATTATTATTATTATTTTTTTATTATTATTATTTTTATTATTTTTATATTTATTTTAATTTTTATTTATTCTTTTTTTATTTTTATATTTATATATATTTTTATTTTTATTTCCATCATTTTCATTTCTTCTTCATTCTTATATTTTTATTTTTAGTTCCTTTTTTTTTCTGTTTTTTTTCACTTGTGTTTTTTTCATTTGTTTCCTTATTATCATTTTTCACTTTAGTTTCATTACTAACTCCTCTTACTTCACCACACATATATAAATAAATATACCGTATATACTCGAGTATAGGCCGACCCGAGTATAAGCCGAGGCCCCCAATTTACCCCCAAAAAACTGGAAAACTTATTGACTCGTGTATAAGCCGAGGGTGAGACATGGCTGTCCATCCCTGTGTGTCCGTCCATCCCTGTGTGTGTGTCCGTCCATCCATCCCTGTGTGTGTGTCCATCCATCCATCCATCCCTGTGTGTGTATCCATCCATCCATCCATCCCTGTGTGTGTGTGTGTGTGTGTGTGTATCCATCCATCCATCCATCCATCCATCCCTGTGTGTGTGTGTGTGTGTATCCATCCATCCATCCATCCATCCCTGTGTGTGTGTGTGTGTGTGTGTGTGTGTGTGTGTGTGTGTGTGTGTGTGTGTGTGTGTCCGTGCAGCCTTGTGTGTGTGTCCAGCCTACCTGTGTCCCAAGCCTCCGTCCCGAGCCGCCGTCGTCCCGAGCCTCCTCCGTCCCGTGCCGTGCCTCCTCCGTCCCGTGCCGTGCCTCCCCCGTGCCGTGCCTCCTCCGTCCCGTGTCTCCTCCGTCCCGTGCCGTGCCGTGCCTCCTCCGTCCCGTGCCGATGGATCGCCGCTCTTCTCGGCGGCCATTCTACAATTGAAAATTCCGCCTCCGCCTGTGATAGGCGGAACACTCAATTTCCCAGCAGCCTGTGTTCCGCCTATCACAGACATCCTCTCATACTCGTCCGTAGTATGAGAATGAGCGGATGTCCGTGATAGGCGGAACACTGCCTGCTGGGAAATTCAGTGTTCCGCCTATCACAGGCGGAGGCGGAGAAGGAGGCGCGGCTTTTGAAAATTAATGTCCGCCGTCTGTCTGCTCGATACGCTGATCGAGCAGTCAGACAGCGGCGACTCGAGTATAAGCCGAGGGGGCACTTTCAGCCTCAAAAAAGAGGCTGAAAATCTCGGCTTATACTCGAGTATATACGGTATATACATGTCCATACATATATCTTGCACCACTCTTTCTCCCATTTACTCCTCTTCTTCCTGTTTCCATTGTATTTAGTTCTGTGTCCTCACAATTAGGGATGAGCCGAACACCCCCCGGTTCGGTTCGCACCAGAACTTGCGAACGACCCCCGCGTTCGGTACGAACGTTAGAACCCCATTGAAGTCTATGGGACTCGAACGTTCGAATTGGAAAGTGCTAATTTTAACGGCTAATATGCAAGATAGTGTCCTAAAAAGGGTTTGGGGACCTGCCTCCTGCCTCAGGGGACATGGGTCACTGCAAAAAAAAGTTTTAAAAACTGCCGTTTTGGCGGGAGCACTGATTTTAATGACGATTAAAGTGAAAAAAAAAGTGAAATATTCCTTTAAATATGGTGCCTGGGGGGTGTCTGTAGTATGCCTGTGAAGTGCCACGTGTTTCCCGTGTTTAGAACAGTCCCTGCACAAAATGACATTAAACGGAAATAACACCATTTAAAACTGCTTGCGGTTTTAATGTTATATCTGGTTCCTGCAATATGGTTGAAAATCATTGAGAAACATGGCATGGGTAGCCCTCCATGCCCATTACCAGCCTCTTTGGGTCTTGTACGCATATTAAGGGGAACCCCGTACCCATATTAAAAAAAGGAAATGCGTGTGGCCCCCAGGCCCTATATACTCAGAACAGCAGTATACAGGCGGTGCAAACAAGACAGGGACTGTGTAGGTTTGTTGTGTTAAGTTGAATCTGTTTGTCATTTTCAACCGGTACATTTTTAAAGTGTAGCTCCAGTCAAAAAATCTTTAAGCTTTTTGGAAAACATAGGGAAGGGTTATCACCCCTGTATAATTTGTTTTGTCGTCCATCTTTTTTCATCTCACTTGCTGCTGTCTCCTTGCGTTTGCAAGTAGGAGATGTTTGTAAGTTGGATGTTTGAAAGTAGGGGCCTGCCCTATATTATAGCGGTATGTACTGGGTACAGAGCACGCAGACAGCACGCACTATCTCCTAACACTACTGACTGCAAGCTCTATTATTAACCACTTGTTAGCCCAATGTTTGCATAAAGTGAAAGATGAAGTTATGCTGAGTAAATAGATATCAAACATGTCACTCTTCAAAATTGCACATGCCCGTGGAATGGCGCCAAACGTCGCTACTTAAAAAATC
Organism: Lithobates pipiens; assembly: GCF_037356315.1. Classification (NCBI taxonomy): domain Eukaryota; kingdom Metazoa; phylum Chordata; class Amphibia; order Anura; family Ranidae; genus Lithobates; species Lithobates pipiens. The sequence continues at coordinate 267,929,378 of NW_027507790.1, read as the reverse complement.
CCCATAGGCGACGCTTTAATTTTTTTTTTACTGGTTTCATGTTTTGAGTTGCAGAGGAGGTCTAGGACTAGAATTATTGCTCTCGCTCTAACATTCTCGGCGATACCTCACATGTGTGGCACATGCGAGCACATGGGGACATGGGCGCTTTAATTTTAATTTTATTTTTTTATTGTTCATTTTACTTTATTTATGTTAGTTTGACATTTTTTTCCCCAAAAATATATTTTTGATCACTTTTATTCCTATTACAAGAAATGTAAACATCCCTTGTAATAGGAATATGGGGTGACAGGTCCTCTTTACAGTGAAATCTGGGGGGTCAATATGACCCCACATCTCACCTCTAGGCTGGGAAGCCTGAAATAAAAAATAAAAAAAAGATTCTGGCTTTGATCGTACTGGCGAGTTGGTAGAAGCACCGGAGGGCGGTGAGGGGTGGGGGGCGTCTATGGCTGGGTATTTCAGGGTATCACCGAGCATGGCTGGGTATCTCTGAGTATGGCTGGGTATGGCAATTTATGGCAGGGTATTACAGAGTATTGGCGGGGTACTACAGAGTATTGGGGGGTACTACAGAGTAATGGCAGGGTACTGCAGAGTATTGGGGGTACTGCAGAGTAATGGCAGGGTACTGCAGAGTATTGGGGGTACTGCAGAGTAATGGCAGGGTACTGCACTGCAGAGTAATGGCAGGGTACTGCAGAGTATTGGGGGTACTGCAGAGTAATGGCGGGTACTGCAGAGTAATGGCGGGTACTGCAGAGTATTGGGGGGTACTGCAGAGTAATGGGGGTTACTGCAGAGTAATGGGGGGTACTGCAGAGTAATGGCAGGGTACTGCACTGCAGAGTAATGGCAGGGTACTGCACTGCAGAGTAATGGCGGGGTACTGCAGAGTAATGGCAGGGTACTGCAGAGTATGCACTGGTATTGCAGAGTATTGGCAGGGAATTGAGGGGTTAAATTCGGTGAGCAGCGATGTGGGCACTGCAGATGCAGCCCACATCGCTGCTGACACCGATCTCTTTCCCCTCCGCTGTACCGATCGGTACAGAGAGGGGAGGGAGGAACAGGCGTCATAACATGACGCCGGTTTGTTTCCAAGTGATCACTCCGTCATTTGACGGAGCAATCACGTGGTAAACGGCCGCTATGAGCGGCCATTTACCGTGATCCGTGATGCGACCCGGCGGTCACAGATGCTCTCGAGTGCGCACACCTCGGGGCACGCGAGAGCAGAATTCTGGGAGGCCGTTAATTAACGGCCTCTCAGAGT
>NW_027507790.1:267918099-267923099 GCF_037356315.1 Lithobates pipiens | reverse complement strand
TGTCAATTGTCGATAACGACTTCCAGCAACAGATCTCAATAACGACCTCCAGCGATGTCAATTGTTGATAACGGCGTCCAGCGATGTCAATTGTTGATAACACCGTCCAGCGTCAAAAATTGACGATAATGCCATCCAGCATCAAATATTGTCGATAACGCTATCCAGCGATGTCAATTGTCGATAACGAACTCCAGCAATGAAAATTGACAATAATGCCGTCCAACGATGTCAATTGTCGATAACGCCGTCCAGCGATGTGAATTGTCGATAACCACCTCCAGTGAAAAAAATTGTCAATAACGACTTCCAGCAAAAAATCTCAATAACGACGTCCAGCGATGTCAGTTGTCGATAACGACCTCCAGTAACAAAAATTGTCGATAACGCCGCCCAGCAACAAAAATTGACGATAATGACGTCCAGCAACGAAAATTGTCAATAACGCTGTCCAGCGATGTCAATTGTCAATAACGACCTCTAGTGACAAAAATTGTCGATAACAACATCCAGCGATGTCAATTGTTGATAACGCTGTCAAGCGACAAAAATTGACGTTACGGCTGTCCAGAGACAAAAATTGTCTATTAATATTATTATATGTTATTTATATATATATATATATATATATATATATATATATATATATATATATATATATATATATATAATTATATATATATATATATATATATATATATTTTTTTTTTTCCCCTTTCATACAGTTGGCTTTACAGGAATAGTATATATTCCGTTGTCAAGTATCCTTTGTATCCATCTTGCTAATATTTACGAATTCCCACCCACTTTCATCCATTTTTCCTTTTTCATATATATATTTTTTTTATTATTATTATTATTATTATTATTTTTATATTTATTTAAATTTTTATTTATTCTTTTTTTATTTTTATATTTATATATATTTTTATTTTTATTTCCACATCCATCATTTTCCTTTTTATTTCTTCTTCATTCTTATATTTTTATTTTTAGTTCCTTTTTTTTTTCTGTTTTTTTTCACTTGTGTTTTTTTCATTTGTTTCATTATTATCATTTTTCACTTTAGTTTCATTACTAACTCCTCTTACTTCACCACACATATATAAATAAATATATATACATGTCCATACATATATCTTGCACCACTCTTTCTCCCATTTACTCCTCTTCTTCCTGTTTCCATTGTATTTAGTTCTGTGTCCTCACAATATTATGGTCCCCCCCGCATTGGTCTGTGCGTTATTAGTTCCTATGCCTGTATATTGGTTCCGGCATCCCCGCCCCCTTCCCCTCCCCTGTGTGCTATTTATACCCCTGCCCTGATTCCAAGAGCCCAGCTTGATAAAGGAGCGCAGCCGTCCTGTCATACACGGTCTTGCCAGCTCAAGAAACGCGTTGCATGCCCTGTGACGTCATCTCCCGTAGCCCGGAGTTCCTCGTGCGTTCCACGCCTCGGACTAACGCTCACGTCTCTACATCGGCCGGCTCTACACATCTAATACAGCTAATGTTGTCTAATGTTGTCGATAACAACATGCAGCGATGTCAATTGTTGATAACGCTGTCAAGCGGCAAAAATTGACGTTACGGCTGTCCAGAGACAAAAATTGTCGATAACAACCTCCAGCGATGTAAATTTTCAATAACGCTGTCCAGCGATGTCAATTGTTGATAACGCCGTGCAGCGGCAAAAATTTACGATAACGACATCCAGCATCAAAAATTGTCGATAACGCTATCCAGCGATGTCAATTGTCGATAACGAACTCCAGCAATGAAAATTGACAATAATGCCATCCAGCAAAGTCAACTGTCGATAACGCCATCCAGCGATGTCAATTGTCGATGACACCGTCCAGCGATGTCAATTGTCAATTAAACCGTCCAGCGATGTCAATTGTCGATTACACCGTCCAGCGATGTCAATTGTCGATAACACCGTCCAGCGATATCAATTGTCGATAACACCGTCCAGCGATGTCAATTTTCGATAACGACATCAAGCAATGAAAATTGACAATAATGCCTTCCAGTGATGTCAATTGTCGATAACGCCGTCCAGCGATGTCAATTGTTGATAACGACCTCCAGTGAAAAAAAATTAGTAACGACTTCCAGCATCAAAAAATCTCAATAACGCCGTCCAGCGATGTCAATTGTTGATACTGCCGTCCAGCGACAAAAATTGACGATAACGCCATCCAGCATCAAATATTGTCGATAACGCCATCCAGCGATGTCAATAAACGACCTCCAGCAATGAAAAGTGACAATAATGCCGACCAGCGATGTCAATTGTCGATAATGCCTTCCAGCGATGTCAATTGTCAATAACGACCTCTAGTGACAAAAATTGTCGATAACAACATCCAGCGATGTCAATTGTTGATAACGCCGCGCAGCGTCAAAAATTGACGATAACGCCATCCAGCATCAAAAATTGTCGATAACGCTATCCAGTGATGTCAATTGTCGATAACGACATCGAGCAATGAAAATTGACGATAACGCCATCCAGCATCAAAAATTGTCGATAACGCCGTCCAGAGATGTCAATTGTCGATAACCACCTCCAGTGAAAAAAATAGTCAATAACGACTTCCAGCATGAATCTCAATAACGACGTCCAGCGATGTCAGTTGTCAATAACGACCTCCAGTGACAAAAATTGTCGATAACAACATCCAGCGATGTCAATTGTTGATAACGCTGTCAAGCGACAAAAATTGACGTTACGGCTGTCCAGAGACAAAAATTGACGATAACGACCTCCAGCGATGTCAATTTTCAATAACGCCGTCCAGCGATGTCAATTGTTGATAACGCTGTGCAGCGTCAAAAATTGACGATAACGCCATCCAGCATCAAAAATTGTCGATAACGCTATCCAGCGATGTCAATTGTCGATAACGACATCAAGCAATGAAAATTGACAATAATGCCGTCCAGCGTAGTCAATTGTCAATAACGCCGTCCAGCGAAGTCAATTGTCGATAACGACTTCCAGCAACAAATCTCAATAACGACCTCCAGCGATGTCAATTGTTGATAACGGCGTCCAGCGATGTCAATTGTTGATAACACCGTCCAGCGTCAAAAATTGACGATAATGCCATCCAGCATCAAATATTGTCGATAACGCCATCCAGCGATGTCAATTGTCGATAACGAACTCCAGCAACGAAAATTGACAATAATGCCGTCCAGCGATGTCAATTGTCAATAACGACCTCTAGTGACAAAAATTGTTGATAACAACATCCAGCGATGTCAATTGTTGATAACGCTGTCAAGCGACAAAAATTGACGTTACGGCTGTCCAGAGACAAAAATTGTCTATTAATATTATTATATGTTATTATATATATATATATATATATATATATATATATATATATATATATATATATTTTTTTTTTTTTTTCCCTTTCATACAGTTGGCTTTACAGGAATAGTATATATTCCGTTGTCAAGTATCCTTTGTATCCATCTTGCTAATATTTACGAATTCCCACCCACTTTCATCCATTTTTCCTTTTTCGTATATTTTTTTTTTATTATTATTATTATTATTATTATTATTATTATTTTTATTTTATTTTATTATTATTATTATTTTTATATTTATTTTAATTTTTATTTATTCTTTTTTTATTTTTATATTTATATATATTTTTATTTCCACATCCATCATTTTCATTTTTATTTCTTCTTCATTCTTATATTTTTATTTTTATTTTTAGTTCCTTTTTTTTTCTGTTTTTTTTCACTTGTGTTTTTTTCATTTGTTTCATTATTATCATTTTTCACTTTAGTTTCATTACTAACTCCTCTTACTTCACCACACATATATAAATAAATATATATACATGTCCATACATATATCTTGCACCACTCTTTCTCCCATTTACTCCTCTTCTTCCTGTTTCCATTGTATTTAGTTCTGTGTCCTCACAATATTATGGTCCCCCCGCATTGGTCCGTGCCTTATTAGTTCCTATGCCTGTATATTGGTTCTGGCATCCCCGCCCCCTTCCCCTCCCCTGTGTGCTATTTATACCCCTGCCCTGATTCCAAGAGCCTAGCTTGATAAAGGAGCGCAGCCCTCCTGTCATACACGGTCTTGCCAGCTCACGAAACGCGTTGCATGCCCTGTGACGTCATCTCCCGTCGCCCGGAGTTCCTCGTGCGTTCCACGCCTCGGACTAACGCTCACGTCTCTACATCGGCCGGCTCTACACATCTAATACAGCTAATGTTGTCTAATGTTGTCGATAACAACATGCAGCGATGTCAATTGTTGATAACGCTGTCAAGCGGCAGAAATTGACGTTACGGCTGTCCAGAGACAAAAATTGTCGATAACGACCTCCAGCGATGTCAATTTTCAATAACGCTGTCCAGCGATGTCAATTGTTGATAACGCCGTGCAGCGGCAAAAATTGACGATAACGACATCCAGCATCAAAAATTGTCGATAACGCTATCCAGCGATGTCAATTGTCGATAACGAACTCCAGCAATGAAAATTGACAATAATGCCGTCCAGCGATGTCAATTGTCGATAACGCCGTCCAGCGATGTCAATTGTCGATAACCACCTCCAGTGAAAAAAATTGTCAATAACGACTTCCAGCAAAAAATCTCAATAACGACGTCCAGCGATGTCAGTTGTCGATAACGACCTCCAGTAACAAAAATTGTCGATAACGCCGCGCAGCAACAAAAATTGACGATAATGACGTCCAGCAACGAAAATTGTCAATAACGCTGTCCAGCGATGTCAATTGTCAAGAACGACCTCTAGTGACAAAAATTGTCGATAACAACATCCAGCGATGTCAATTGTTGATAACGCTGTCAAGCGACAAAAATTGACGTTACGGCTGTCCAGAGACAAAAAATGTCTATTAATATTATTATATGTTATTATATATATATATATATATATATATAATTATATATATTTTTTTTTTTTTCCTTTTCATACAGTTGGC
>NW_027507790.1:267073860-267290399 GCF_037356315.1 Lithobates pipiens | reverse complement strand
ATTGCCCGTGTCTGCTGCCGATTCCAGATGGTCCACCGATCCAGTGTTGCTGCGATGCCACCATCATACTCTTTTGGATCACATACAATAGGAAGTGTTCACATCCTGCAGTTGTTTCATCAGATTAGGCGACCCGCCGGAATTTGTAACGGAAGTGACGTTTCGTCGCCACCATCTTGCTACACCCTACACCTTGCACTCCTCCCCAGTAAGGATACAGTGAGAAGGTGGCAAGCGGACATCTTGTTACACCCACCAGAGTTTTGCATTTCACACTTCTTTTTAACAGTAAATGGAGCTTATATGGTGAAATACCATATTTAGAAATCCGTCGGACTGTTTACATGTTGAATTTTATAAAAGCAATAAAATTTAACATCTAAACAGTTTGTCGGATTTATAAATACTGTATTTCACCTTTATAAGCGATGTGTCCCGGTAAACTGGAAAAGGGATATGACTTGGTGTATGGTTATGTATTTTACTGTTTCTCCCTCCAGGTAAAGATGAACAATTGGTGACCGTCCGTGTTCACGTTTGTCTTCCTTCTGGGTTCTTCAAATCCAGCCGCTTCTCCCCAAACAAGAACAATGTGAGGACGGCCTGGTACATGGAGAAGAGTAACCAGGACGGTAAGCCAGGGGCTCCCAGCTTGGATCTGTGTGTACATTGACAGCTGGTTTTCTTTTTTCCTTTTTCGGCATACATTTAAAAATTTATAAAATGTGCTTTGGGTGCATCATTCATTTTTCAGACCTCCCTTTTTTTTTTTTTTTTTCTTAGTGGGAGTCTGTGGAAGCGGGAGTGCATTCCACAGACCCCCATTAACCACTTCCCACCTGGCCTATAGCAGATTGACGGCCGGGCAGTGGTTCAGTTATCCTGACTGGGCATCATATAATGTCCAGCAGAATAACATGCCGGCCCTTGGTCCGCGCTGACAGGGAGAGCCGATCGGCAGCTCTTCCTGTCAGAGGGGGGGTCTGCGCTGATAATCAGCACATTGACTATCAGCGCAGCTCCCATGACAGGTGCTAATCAGTGGCCATCAGTAATACATATCAGTGCCATCTTTTAGTGTCCATTCACACAGAATGCTGGACTTGGCCCCAACCCCCCGCGCCCACATCATTGGAGTTGATTGACAGCAGCGGGAGCCAATGGCTGCGCTGCTATCAATCTATCCAATCGAGAGCCGAGACAATGGGCAGAGAGGTAAAGTGCGTCACCACCATGGGAACGAACTTGCTCATGTTAGTAAAACGGGGGAGGGGGGAGGGTGGCACGGTCAGTGTCAAGTTTTTTTCACCTTAATGCATAGGATGCAACCCCTTTTAAATGAAGACGACGATTTTATAATTTTAGTTTTTTCCAATTGCATTCCTTGGAGATTTCTTACTGTTTAACACTTATTATTTATGTTTGAAATATTGTGAGAAGTAATTGTGAGAGATATTATTGTTGACCATAATAGTGGGCACCTGGCACAACCTACTAATTTATTGTTCCATTTTAATTGCTGAGCTTGTAACATTAGCGGTAAGTTTTATTTCAGTACTAATGACCTATGTGTGGTGTGTGTTTTTTTTTTTTTTTTTTTTTATACACATGTGGCCAACAGAGAGCGCCAGTGAGCCTCCCACACCACACTATAACAACGCTGTTCTGTGGGACCTGGCTTTGGAGCAGCATTTTCACCACCTCTCCAGTTGCATCACCGACTTCCCTGGCATGAGAGACGCCATTTTCATTCTCAAGGTGTGGCTGCGCCAACGGCAGCTTGACAAGGTAAGATCTGTGAAATGTTCAACCTTAAAGTGACCTTAAAAAAGAACAAACAAGTTATACTTACCTGCTCTTTGCAGTGCTTTTGCACAGAGCAGGCCAGATAATTTTCAAGTCCACTGACGGTGGTCCTGGCTCCTCCTCCCCCCCCCCCCCCCTTTGCCGATCACCCCCCTGGTAGCAAGCCTCTTGGTATGGGGGTACTCGAGCAGCCTCACTCCCGAATTGCGCTCTGTGTCCATTCACACATGGAGAACATCTCAGCCCTGCCCTCCCACTTTTTCCTCATTAGCTGATTGACAGCAGCAAGAGCCAATTGCTCCCCCCTGCTGTGTGAACCATTGAGGAAAGACCCAGGAGAGCTGCTGCTCTCATGCACATCGCTGGATCAAGATGGGGGGTGGGGGGGGGTAGTTGCACCCAGAAAGTGTTGTGTGTTTTTTTTTTTTTTTTTTTTTTTTACCTTAATTCATAGAATTCTAGAACCACTTCAGTCCCGGAAGAATTTACCCCCTTCCTGGCCAGGCCATTTTTTATTTTTTTACGAAATGGCAGCGATTTTTAAAATTTTTTTTTTATTTATTTTGTTGGGACTATTGACATTCATACAGCGATCAGAGCTAAAAATAGCCACGGTTTACTGTATAAACCGGTTTACTTTGGCAGGGAAGGGGTTAACACTAGGGGGCGATCAAGGGGTTAAGTTTGTTCCCCGTGTTGTAACTGTGGGGGGATAGGACTGACTGGGGGAGGAGACCGATCATTGTTCCTAAGCATTAGGAACAACAGATCTGTCTCCTCACGCCTGACTGGAGCAATCGTGGGTGTGCCCAGGCAGACATAGCGGGTGCCTGGCACACGCATCAACACACAACCACCGCTCCAGGTGAGACCAAGAAGCCTAATGATCCAGTAGGTGCTCGGCTCGCCTCCGCACACAATGAATTTAGAAGAAATGGCCTCACACCACTGTAGATCCAAATCCTTTTTATTTGGACATCCCAAAAAACGACAGGAGTCAGGATGCTGGGTAAACGTGTTGCACACACTTCACATGCTTAGTCAACATTGATTAAGCGAATGTGAAGGATGCAAAACGCGTTTACCCAGCATTTTGATTCCTGTCATTTTTGGGATGTCAAAATAAAAAGGATTTTGATCTACAGTGGTGTGCTTTTTCTTCTAAATTCCCCCCCCCCCCCGTACCCCTTAAAGAACCCGCCATACAGCTATGGCGATTGACACAGGGGAGCCATTCTGCCGCCACGGGCAGTTGGCAAGCGGGTAAACTGGTTGTGAACCTCAGACATGAAATATGAACAAAGCATATCACTCTATAGTGTGTACTTGTCTCTATCCAGAGCACTAAGTGTCATTTCTGTCTGCTGCTTTGTTCCGCTATCAGCATGAATCACTTCTGACAAGTTTTCCTGACGCCAAAAGAAAAATGGTGACAGGGGAGGGACTTCCATTTGATTGACAGCCTCAGCTCTGTTCCCGGGGGTAGAGGGGGAGAGTCCATTCCCTCCAATCAGATCTCAGAGCTCTCTTTTCACTGATGTAACCTCAGCTCTCTGCCCCCTGCTTTTCAGAACTGAGAGATCCTGTGTAAGGCCCGGTTCACACTGTTCCCGCAGCGCATCCGAAACGTAGGCAGTTCACACTGTGCTCTGCAAACCTTTGGGTGTGTGAATATAAAGTTAAGGACACCCCCTCCCTCCCCAAATCGGTTCACAGAATGCAGTTTGAACCGTGGAATTGGATTGTATGGATCTAAACCAGGGGTCCTCAAACTTTTTAAACAGGGGGCCAGTTCACGGTCCCTCAGACCGTTGGAGGGCCGGACTATAGTTAAAAAAAAAAAACTATTTATAGACAGTGCTCCCCCTTTAGTACAGTGCCCCCTTTAGTACAGTGCCCCCTTTATAGACAGTGCTCCCCCTTTAGTACAGTGCCCCCTTTAGTAGACAGTGCTCCCCCTTTAGTACAGTGCCCCCTTTATAGACAGTGCTCCCCCTTTTAGTACAGTGCCTCCTTTAGTAGACAGTGCTCCCCCTTTAGTACAGTGCCCCCTTTATAGACAGTGCTCCCCCTTTAGTACAGTGCCCCCTTTATAGACAGTGCGCCCCCTTTATAGACAGTGCTCCCCTTTAGGACATTGCCCCTTTTATAGACAGTGCTCCCCCTTTAGGACATTGCCCCCTTTAGGACATTGCCCCCTTTAGGACATTGCCCCCTTTAGGACATTGCCCCCTTTAGGACATTGCCCCCTTTAGGACATTGCCCCCTTTAGGACATTGCCCCCTTTATAGACAGTGCTCCCCCACCCCCCCTCCCCCCTCCTCACCTGCTGTCCTCCGGCTCCGCTCTGTATAATGGCGGCGCATGGAGGAGCGAGCATGTGACATACACGTGACATAGACGTCTAACACTTACCTCCTGCGCGCGTCCTTTCTTCTCCGCCTCGGTTTCCATGGGGGCACGCATGGGACGTCAGTGACGTCGCTGTGTGTGCCTACTCCCGGCGGTCCCCGTGTTTTTAAAGTAAACGCGGGCCGCAGGGACTTTGCAGAGGCATCCTTGTGTTCCGAAAGCATCTTTCGGAACACAAGGATGTCCTGAGGCTAAAACACCCGGCGGGCTGGGTAATGCGCTCCGCGGGCCGCATGTGGCCCGCGGGCCGTAGTTTGAGGACCCCTGATCTAAACACACATGTGACCCGATCCCAATGCGGACAAAAAAAAAAGCGGCCCTGCACGTTTCTGGTGTGGATCCAGTGCGAATTAATGTATGGCTCCAGTTTGCACCACCCTGAATTTGCATGCCATTTGTACAGGAATCTGGTGCGAACCCAGCCTAGATTTTGCACTTTGAATGGATGTAGGGGAAATGCTGCTGATAAACAGGTACAACGTATGTAGGAGGATTTGTTTAGTCTCTATCACCTGAGGTCCAGTCCCTTCAGCGGATATATGTAAGGGTTTACATCCACTTTAAAACTGAGTTCCACCCAAAAGTGGAATTTCCGCTTTAAGCACTCCTCGCTCCCTTACATGCCACTTTTTTTTGTGGGGGGGAAGTGTGTACCCCTTTATTTATTTTTTTTTATTTTTTTTTTGGGACTTCCTGTCCCACTTCATGCTTCCTGTCTTCGGCCGCCTAGGCGACTCCTTCTCTCGCCCTAGGCGGCCCTTCCCTGCCAGCAATCTTCTGGGACACAACTCAGGTCCCAGAAGACTGGCTGGCCAATAGGAGAGCGCAGCGCCACTCGCGCATGCGCAGTGCGCGCCCGGCCATGGAGCTGTAAGGTGTCGCGGCCGGGTGCCCACAGTTGCTATGACGGCGGAGAGGAGGGGGAAAGGAGCTAGCCTCCAGCTGGCCACATCGCTGGACCGTTGGGCAGGTAAGTGTCGGTTTATTAAAAGTCAGCAGCTATGCTTTTTTAGCTGCTGACTTTTAATAAACTAAAAAAATGGGTGGAACTCCGCTTTAAGGCCAGGATTGTCCATTCTGGAGGTGATATTTGAGGCGTTATTAAAGGCATGTTAGGTCCCCCAGGCTTAGATTTCAGAAGATGAGGGCCTGCTGCCTGTGCTCATTCAGGAAACTAGTGCGCCACATTGACTGAGCAGATAGACCTATTTTAGGTTATCTGCGCCGCCCATACTAGTGTAGCAAGGTCTCAGGCCTCTTCTGGTCTGCTGAGAACCTCCAGGTCCAGAGGTAGCTGACATCCTCCATCCTCCTGTATGTAGTGGGTTGTGAGGCATAGTGGGTGCAAAGATGATGAAAGTTATTGGGCGCCAGACACTTCTTGAATGAAAAAGGAAAAGTTTATTTCTCTTAACAAACTTTTCGGGGGGGAAACATGGTTGGGGTCAGGACACCCTTGGGTATTTGCAGGTTCAGTTGTCAGACACCGAGACTTGAACAGGAGGACAGCTATGCAGTGAAAGGCATCCAGCAAGACTCTACATCTGCATATGTAGAAATGCTGTCTCCTACGGCAACAGTCTTTAACAGTTCCTTTCTCTTCCACTACAACTTCTTGTAGTTCTTCAGTACACAGAGCTCCAGGTCTCTCACTAGATCCTCTGTTTCACTGCCTTTGAATCCCTTGAGCTCCTTCAGTCTTCACGGTAGTATCTTCCTCAAGTGTCACCCCCCCAGCTTCTCTGCTGGGTCCCTAGCTTGGCACTCAAGATGCCTCTCAAGCTTCACCCACGCTGGCCCGCTCGGCCCCTGGCTTGACACACAAGGCTGCTCTGCTAACCTCCCCTCCTCTGGCTGGGTCCCTGGCTTGATTCTCACTGAAGTTTCCCAATTCTTCACCATCCCCGGTGAGAATACTGCTCCGGTACTTGCTTCAGTTACTTACTGTGGTCCCTGGTAATAAGGTGAATAGTCCCTTTACTGGCGACAGCTTCCCCTCTACCTCCCACCACTGACAGGTTCTATGGCTGACAGAACCGTCACTTTTGGTTGGACTGCAAGCCATAATCCCAACTCTGCACTCTTGCTTCTAGATAGGCCCTCAGAGAGGCTAGCAGCCAGATGTGCCCGGGATAGGCCCAATCTCTGGCCTAGCAGCCTGGGAAATAAAACGCACCCAGACAGCTGTCTAGGTGGCACAGGACATAGATCACCTGACTCCACCCAAATATATAGGCTCTTCCGGCAGGCCAAGGGATTCAAGACAACCCCTGTCCATTTGCTGGGATACCCTATATACCAGGGATATGCAATTAGCAGACCTCCAGCTGTTGCAAAACTACAAGTCCCATCATGCCCTTGCCACTGGGTGTCATGCTTGTGGCTGTCAGTCTTGCTATGCCTCATGGGACTTGTAGTTCTGCAACAGCTGGAGTTCCACTAATTGCATATCCCTGCCATATACCCATAACCTGACCCTGAGTTGCCCTTCTCATATCTAGTACCACCAAGTACTCGGCCACCGAGTGGAAAAAGAGAAAAGTGCAGCAAGGACAAACTTGGAGAGAAACCGATAGATCTCTATCAATCAACCAGGATAACTACTCCTGGCAAGTAAATTTGTGAGGAGCACCCCTGCCTAAGCTCCAGAGTGCTACATCTGTTTTATTTCAGTGTAAGAGATGAACTGGTGCAGGTTTTGCAACTAATTAACTGAGCGAACACGGCGGTTTTCAGTGTAGAGGACTGCCACATATATATATCATATGGGATGTGAACTGTCTGCAGAATGCTCATATCCCTGTCTCTGCTCGTGCATTGATAACACTACACAAGCAGAGCCTACAGTTTTCTTTCTCCTCCCCAATATCAGCTGAGCGGGGACGAGCAGAGGGATCCAAGCATGCAACTCCAGCTTTGCTGTTTTGTGACCGATATAGCACACAACCCGGAGATCTGTCCTGATCAACAAAGTGGCTTGCACCCCCGTTGTTAGTTAGAAGCAGCATCTGTTCCGTTTTCCACATTTTAGAAGAGTGGTGCAAGCTTTCTGTAGTGGTCGTACCCCCCCCCCCCCCCCCCCCCATTGTGTATTACCTCTTATAGCAAATGTATTGTCTTGTCCCTCCAGGGTTATGGCAGCTTTAACGGCTTCTTGGCGTCGATGCTTGTTGCGTATCTTCTCTCCAAGAACAAGATTACTCGAACGATGAGCGGCCATCAGGTGCTGAGGATCACGCTGCAATTCTTGGGTATATCAAATCATTTCCATTATTTATTTATTGCACTTACCACTCTATCGTCCAAATTATATTGGATATTAATGAATTTACTGATGGTGCATTATTAACCACTTTCAGACCGGACCATTTTTCCTGGCTTAAGACCAGACCAATTTTTGCGATTCGGCACCGCGTCGCTTTAACTGACAATTGCGCGGTCGTGCGACGTGTTTTCCAAACAAAATTGGTGTCTTTTTTTTTTTTTCCCACAAATAGAGCTTTCTTTTGGTGGTATTTGATCACCCCTGTGTTTATTTTTTGCGCTATAAACAAAAATAGAGCGACAATTTTGAAAAAAAAATGCAATTTTTTTTACTTTTTGCTATAATAAATATCCCCAAAAAATATATAAAAAAATTTTTTTTCCTCAGTTTAGGCCAATATGCATTCTTCTACATATTTTTGTTAAAAAAAACAAAAAAACAAAAAAAAAAACACGCAATTAGCGATTATTGATTGGTTTGCACAAAAGTTATAGTGTTTACAAAAAAGGGTATAGTTTTATAGCATTTTTATTAATATTTTATTTTTTTATACGTAATGGCGGCAATCAGCGAATTATTATTATTATTATTATTATTATTATTATTATTATTTTTTTTTTTTTTTTTTTTTTGTGACTGCGACATTATGGCGGATACATCGGACATTTTTGACACATTTTTGGGACCATTGTCATTTATACAGCAATCAGTGCTATTTAAATGCACTGATTCCTGTGTAAATGACACTGGCAGTGAAGGAGTTAACCACTAGGGGGCAGTGTAGGGGTTGTGTGTAACGTTATTTTTATTTATTTTTATTGTAGGGGGCGTGGCCTGGCATGTGACGTCACTGATTATAGGGAAAGACAAAAGGGAACAGATGATCAGTGCAGGAGAAAAATCACCTTTTTTATATATTTTATTTTATTTTTTGTCAAAATTTTCATTTGTTGAGCAAAAAATAAAAAAAACCCAGTGGTGGTTAAATCCCACTAAGAGAAAGCGCTATCTTAAAAAAATAAATAAAAAAAAATGATGAAAATTCTGTATACAGTGTTGCATGACTGTGCAATTGTCAGTGTGACAGCGCTGAAAGCTGAAAATTGGCCTGGGCAAGCAAGGGGGGTGAAAGTGCCCAGTATTGAAGTGGTTAAAAGATTAATTCACCTTTTTAGGGCCAGTTCACACCACATGCGGTCCGGTGCGTGTTTTTTTTCTTTTCTGCAGCAAAAGCGCATTGGATAGTTGGGTAAATGGTTTTCAATGGCTTTCCATAGTTCAAACCAGTGCCGTCAGTTCCAGGAAAAAAAATTAAAATAACCGCCGCTGCTTTTTATTTTTATTTTTTTTGTGTACTGTACTGGAACGCGGTAAAACGCACTGAAACACACATGTCCCTATTTAACCACTTCACCCCGGAAGAATTTACCCCCTTGCTGACCGGGCCACTTTTTCCAATACGACACTGTGTCGCTTTAACTGACAATTGCGCGGCCGTGCGACATTGCACCCAAACAAAATGTCCTTTTTTTCCTCACAAATAGAACTTTCCATTGGTGGCATTTGATCACCTCTGCGGGTTTTTTATTTTTTTTTGCACAATAAACAAAAAAAAAAGCGACAATTTTGAAAAAAACACAATTTTTTACTTTTTTCCTGTAATAAATATCCCAAAATTTTAAAAAAATAAAATAATTTCTCAGTTTAAGCCGATATTCTGATACATATTTTTGGTAAAAAAAAAATCATAATAGGCGTATATTGATTGGTTTGCACAAAGGTTATAGCACCTACAAAATAAAGGATAGATTTATTATTATTATTATTTTATTTTTTTAAATTTTTTTTTACTAGTAATTTTTATCAGGACTGTGACATTGTGGTGGACAGATTGGACACTTTTTTGACACACTTTTTTTTTTATTTTTTTTATTTTTTTAGGACCATTGACTTTTATACAGAGATCAGAGCTAAAAATAGCCACTGATTACTGTATAAATGTCACTGGCAGGGAAGGGGTTAACACTAGGGGGTGATCAAGGGGTTAAACGTGTTCCCTCACTGTGTGCAAACTTTAGAGGGGGTGGGACTGCCGGATGGGACTGCCTGGGGGAGGAGACCAATCAGTGTTCTTATATAAGGAACACATGATCTGTCTCCTCTCCCCTGCCAGAACGTGGATTTGAACACAATTTACACACACACACACACACACACACACACACACACACATCCCCGTTCTGGCTTTGTCAGGAGCAATCGCGGGTGCCCGGCAGACATCGTGGCTGCTGGGCACGTGCATTGGCCCCTCAGTGATGTTGCTGGCGCGCGCCTCCCCTATACCCCTTAAAGCAGCTGTGGCGCAGGGGAGCCATTCTGCTGCCATCAAGGGTGCAGTGTAATAATCTGAATTTGAGCTGGTGTCAGCCAATTGCTGTATACAGCAGAGCTCAGGCTGGAGGGGGGAGATTTGTCACAAGAAGACAATCAGTTGTAATACACTGCAAGGGACATGTTGATAGGAGGATAGTGAAGAGTGACCGAAAGAGAAGCTCACTAGTCTTAATTATTTCTTTTTTTTTTTGCGGTGTGACTTATATTTTAATGCCCACATTAGCCTTTTAGTGATGGTCTTGTTTCCTTGCAGCCAACACCGACCTGACAGTCGATGGAATAACCATGTGCAGATCGAGCGGTACGTCCCTGGTAAGTGCAGGCGCCATGAGGTATCATTGCGCATGTGGGTACCTTGTAGGACTGGCCATATACCTTACAATCAATGCATGCAATTTTTGTATTATGTCCTATAGCAGGGGGTGCTCAACCTGTAACCACAAACCAGGGAAGAGCAATGGCCATTGCTCTTGGATGGCGGGTCGGCAAGCCTGGATCGCAATCAACGGGCCTCCGACCTGCCATCCCAGAACAGCAGAGTGAATGGAGCCGGCAGCGGAGGAAGTGACTGTTCCAGGAGGACTGTTCCAGGAGGAGTGATATCAGCAGCACTTCACCTGGGACCTTCTAGCAGCCTGGATGGCAGCAGAAGCTGCAAGAGGAAAAGGTCTAAGGTGTATTAACCACATATCTATATATATATATATATATATATATATATATATATATATATATATATATATATAGATATAGATATAGATATAGATATAGATATAGATATAGATAGATATATATATATCTATCTATATGTGTGTGTGTGTATATATATCTCAGTGTAAAAATAAAAAGTAAAATAATAAAAAAAAAGTGCCCTCATCCCTCCGTGGACGCGCATAAAAGTGAACGCACACGTAAGTTACGCACACATATGTAACTGGTGTTCGCACCACACGTGAGGTACCGCCGCAATGATTCTAGTGCTAGACCTCCTCTGTTAACCGGTAACCTGTGAAGGTGTTTAAAGTGTCGCCTATAGAGAGTACCGTAGTTTGACTCCATTCCCCGAGCATGCAAAATTTTTGTTATTTTTTGCTCAGTGTAACATCATCTACATTATACAAAAATAAATAAATGGGGTAACTATTGCACTTTGTTTTATTTTTAAATAATTCAAGTATATATATATATATATATATTTTTTTTTTTTTTACAAAAAAATTAGCATTCGCAAAACTGCTGCGTAAATACTGTGTGACATAAAAATTTGCAACGATCTCCATTTTATTCCCAAGGGTAGGGGTAGGCAACCAGCAGCCCTCCAGTTGTGGAACTACATTTCCCATGAGACATTGCAAGGCTGGCAGTTACAATTACTCCCAGAGGCGTAATGGAACTTGTAGCTCTGCAAGGTTGCCTACCCCTGCCCTAGGGTCTCTGCTAAAAAAAAAAAAAAAAAAAAAGGAAAATGTTTGGAGGATATAAGTAAATTTCTAGCAAAAAAATACTAAATTTAAACTAGTAAACAAAAAGTGCTAGAGAGAGCCTGGTCGGCAGGTGGTAAAATTTTGTCCAGTCTGGTAGTGCCCTATATACACATTTGTTGGTAGCTCTAAAGGAGATTGTACAATCAGATTGTAATGTGTACGGTGATTGCTGTGGCAGCGCTATTATGTGTATGTACAAACCTTGCCTAAGAAAACATGCAGTCTAAGATATAGTATCTAAAAATAAAATGCTTCTGTCTGCTAATTCAGGGATATATATATATATATATATATATATATATATATATATATATATATATATATATATATATATATATAGTGTGTGTGTATAATAAATATTTTATAAGTGTGTTTTTTTTTTTTGGTTTTTTTTTACTTAATATAACTGTTTTTCATTCCTTACACCCTTGCTATTCTTTTTATTTATTTCTCTTTCACTCAGCCCTCCGTTGCTGATTTTCACCGGGCGTTTGAAGTTGTTTTTGTGGATCCTCTGGGATTGGTGAATCTGTGTGGCGATATGACAGCCGCAAAGTACAGACAGGTAACTGATTTGATTGCAAGCGAGGGTCGAATGTGTACGTTTCTGCTGCTGGATAGAAACGAAGATCATTAAAGTAGAATGAAACCGTCATTAAAAAAATATATAATAATAATCTCTCTAGCTCCACCAGTATCATTGATGAACTATAGTAATTTTGCACTAAATTGCCCCAAACACGTAATTTCTCTTCCATCAATTGACGAACACTGCCAGATCGTTATGACGGGTGGGTTTGATGTCACTTATGCCCAATTCTTTGCCAGTCTTCGGTGTAGAATGCTAGATGTATCCTAAAACCATGTCCCAGGGGCGGCCCCCTGCAGGTGGCCAAAGGACTTATCTGCAACGCACAGCTCAGTGTTTTTGCCTAGTGCCTAAAGTGGAAGTTCATGCAAAAACTAAAATCCCTGTATCTATAGACACCAGGGATCTAACACTAACCTCTCTATCCCTGTAAAGGAAAGATAAGTATACCTGCCTTTTTTGAGGCCTATCTGACCCGTTCCAACCCGATCTCCAGCGGTGGAAGTTCTGCAGAGGACGCGGCCGACAACGGCTGTGAAATGAACAGGAAGTGACATCACCCATAGAGTTACTATGGGGCGTCTGTTGTCCTCCGTCTCCCCTGCACCCGCCTACACAGTGAAGCCGCGGCTGACTTCTCTGCGTGGGATCGGGTCAGAACGGCTTACAAATAGCCGATAGCGGAGGCAGGACGGTGTATGTGACTGCCGACTGAGAGCCGAGGAAACAGATGACGGCTCGGTGATTCCATATGCGAGATGGTGAGCTGCATTGATGGGGGAGATGGGCACAGAACAGGCTGCAGGTGGGCACAGATTAGGCTGCATTGAGGATGCAGATGGGCACTAATCAGGCTACATTGATTCTTGCTGACCAGTATTTTGCTTCAAAGTGGTTTATTTAAAAAAAAAAAAACGTTTTTTTCCTGAAACTTCCCTCTTAAATTGGGGTGTGTGTTATATGCTGATACATACGGTAATTAATACAAAGGCTTCTGTGATTGGGTAGGAGGAGTAGAGAAGCAGGCATAGCAGCGGCACCAATTGTAATGCTGTAGATGCTTAGACCTGATGCTTCCCAGAAATACAGCGATGGCCATCTTCTGGCAGATATAAATATAAGCTCAGGAGATGGCATGCAGCTCCTAGACTTAAAACTTCATATTCCTGATCTATAACTGCTGTACCATATACTTTTATGAGAAAGTCCCCTGTTCTTTGTATTTCTTCCTTTATGTGAAATCCCTGGTGTTCCTGCCAGTCCCTCTCCTTTCCTATTAAAAACTGACCACACTAAGCAGGAGAGCACAGCATGGTCAGTTCTCTAGCTGTGCTGGGAACTTGGTGTGCTCTCCTCCAATAATCAGACTTACAAGGTGATCGTTTACAATCACTTTAACTCATTGTGTGCCTTCACTTGAAGAAGTTGAATTACTGGCATTCAGCTTTAAATCCTCACTTTGTATTACCGTATTTGCTGGCGTATAACACGCACCCCAAGTTTAGGAGGGAATTTTAAGGAAAAAAACTTACATTTAAATGCCCATCAATGCAGCCTTATCAGTGTCCATCTGCAGCCTTGCCCATCATTGCAGTCTTCCGCAGTGTCCATCTGCAGCCTTGCCCATCATTTCAGCCTTGCCCATCATTACAGTCTTGCCCAGTGCCAATCTGCAGCCTTGTCCATTGCAGCCTTGCCCAGTGTCAACCTGCAGCCTTGTCCATCATTGCAGTCTTGCCCAGTGTCCACCTGCAGCCTTGCCCATCATTGCAGACTTGCCCAGTGTCCATCTGCAGCCTTGTTCATCATTGCAGACTTGCCCAGTGTCCATCTGCAGTCTTGCCCATCATTGCAGACTTGCCCAGTGTCCACCTGCAGCCTTGCCCATCATTGCAGTCTTGCCCAGTGTCCATCTGCAGTCTTGCCCAGTGCCTTTTCAGCCGCTGATTATTTAAAATTGGCGCCGATCTCCTCTGACTGTGAGCGAAGATGAGCGAGCGCCGGCAACATACAGAAGGCCAAGTGTACTTCGGCTAGTCTCGGCTCTGCTCGCAGTCAGGGGCGGGATTGGGAGAGGAGCCGAGTCTAGCCGAATACACTTGGCTTTCTGTATTTCGGCGGCGCTCGCAGTCAGCGGATATCGGCGTATAAGAGACACCACGATTTTCCCCTGATTTTATGGGGGGGGGAGTGCGTGTTATACGCCGATAAATCTGTTATTTTCCACTTTAGAGGAGTCCCTGTCAGCAGGACCATTCCTTTCCACAAAAATCTTCCCCTAAGATTATATGTGCGTTTAATATATTGCATGTTATGTTACCTGTAAAATCCTCCCTTGTGTAGATATCCGAGAGCCCTGAGTTTGCCGCTGAGTGCCGCCACCTCGGACGCCATGCCAGCAGAGATGTCGCTCAAGTGGCACTTTATAGCCCCGATTCTCAACACGTGAAATATATCTGTAGCTCAAAAGCTTTGACTTCACTTTTAAGTTGATGGCATTTTCAGAACGCCCACATAGGCAGGCTACATATTTTTCATAGCACAGGTTTCCTTTGACCATGTCAGACTTTTTATTTATTTTTTTTATTTATTTTTTTTGGAATGTGGAGCCAAGATAATCTTTTGGTTATTTTGTTGTTTTCAGATTCAGTTTGAAGCAAAAGAGTCTTTGAGGCACCTGGATGACACAAGGACCAATGGCTTCCTCCTGCTCCTCATGGTCCGCAAACCTTTCATTAGGACATTTGATCATGTCTTCCAGTAAGTGTTACCATACAGAAACAAACACTTCCGGGACCGCTCACTGTAGGCGTACGGCTTACAGGGCAGCCCGGCTGTGCTGGATCACGTTACATGTATGTGATCCAATATTTCCAGGGAGGGGGCCACGCGCGCTGGGGCTGTGTTGTTTATTCGTTACAGCACAAGCCAATCAGCAGGTCCCGGGCAATGGTTTATGGCCTTAACCTGCTGAGCGAATGACAGGCGAGAGCTCTGTGCTGGTGAAAAACACAGAGCTCTCTACAGACAGCAGCAACGTGACATTTTTAATTTTTTTATTTTTTTTACTCCCTGCAAAGCAGGGATTAAAATCTGGCACACTGCTTAGTAAAAACAGCACACATTTAGCCCTTTGATTGCCCATAAATGTTAACCCCTTCTCAGCCAGTGTCCTTATTAAAGTGACAATATATAGTAGTATCACTGTATTAGTGTCACTATCAGTTATTTCCCC
Organism: Lithobates pipiens; assembly: GCF_037356315.1. Classification (NCBI taxonomy): domain Eukaryota; kingdom Metazoa; phylum Chordata; class Amphibia; order Anura; family Ranidae; genus Lithobates; species Lithobates pipiens. Next base: position 267,275,214 of record NW_027507790.1, on the reverse strand, counting down.
ACAAAGTATCAGTTGGTGTCAGATTTTCCGTCGCTTTATCTTAGGCCCACTATAAGTCGCTGATCACCGCCATTATTGTTATAAAATAAATTAAGAAATTTCATTATAAATCCCACTGTTTGTAGACACTATAACTTTCACGCAAACTAACCGACCCCCCGCCATGGTTATGAGTTGGCAGTTTGAAGAGGAATATTGTTGTTATTGCAGCAGATAGCTTCTATAACCCCCGGTATCCTCCTCTTTAGTGGGCGGTTTATTTGAAAAATAAACAGTATTTTTTATTTTCTGTTATAAAACGCACCCCGTTTAAAAAAAAAAAAAAAAAAATCGAATTTCTTCATCAATTTAGGCCGATTTCTATTCTGCTACATATTGTTGGTAAAAAAAAAAAACAATAAGCGTATATTGATTGATTGGTTTGGGAAAAAGTTAAAGCGTCCACAAAATAGGGGATAGATTTATGTCATTTTGTTTTTTTACTCGTAATTACGGTGATCTGCGATTTTTTTTTTTTTTTTTTTTTTTTTTTTTTTTTTTTTTTTTTTTTTTTTTGCGGGACTACGGAACTGTTTTGGCTAACACCTAACTGACATTTTTTGGGAAAAGGTGACATTATTACAGTCATCGGTGCTAAAAATATGCACTGACATTGTGCTAATGACACTGGCAGGGAAGGTGTTAACATCAGGAGGCGATCAAGGGGTTAAATGCGTTCCCTCGCTGTGTTTCTAACTATATTCTGGATGGGCTGCCTGGGACATCACACAGATCCGTCTTCCTGCATAACCAAAAGACAAGATCTCTGTGTCATCTTCTCTGTCAGAACGGAGATCTGCCTTGCTTACACAGGCAGACCCCCGTTTTGTCTCTGTGGGGAACGATCGAGGGCGGCCGGTGGACATTGAGTCTGCCGGACCTGCTGATTGGCTCCCCCGCCGCTGGCCAATGGGCACGCACGTGACCACAGATCGCCATGTTCGAGCCCGACATACACCTACGGCGATTCGCGCAGCTGAGCCAACCTGCCCCAGTATAACTGTGGCGGCTGGTCAGCAAGCGGTTAAACCTGCGGGGGGGGGGCACAATTTATTTTATTTATTTTTTAATGCCAGTTTACTACTGCTTTACCACATCAAATTTCCTTTAACCGCTTCAGCCCCGGGAAGATTTTACCCCCTTCCTGACCAGAGCACTTTTTGCGACTTGGCACTGCGTCGTTTTAACTGACAATTGTGTGGTCGTGCGATGCTGCACCGTTTTTTCTTTTGGTGGTATTTGATCACCTCTGCCTTTTTTTTATTTTAATTTTTTTATTTTTTTCGTGCTATAAACAAAAAAGCGAGAATTTCGGGGAAAAAAAGCACAATTTCTTACCTTTTGCTATACTAAATATGCCCAAAAAATATATAAAAAAGAAAAAAAAAAGAATTTATTTCTCAGTTTAGGCCGATATGTGTACTTCATCATATTTTTGTTAAAAAAAAAATCGCAATAATTATAATATTGATTGGTTTGAGCAAAAGGTATTGCGTCTACAAAATAGGGGATAGTTTTATGGCATTTTTATTATCAGTGAGCTGCACACCATTCATCCATTAAATCTGATGTCTTTTTCCCTTGCAGTATCACACATGTGGCTAAGCTACAGGACACGTGTACCAAGATGAATCTTCAGAACGAGCTGATAGACCGCGGAGGAGATTACGTATCCACCGCCCTTCCCTTCATACTGCCTGTGCTGAAGAGGGGTCTGGACCAGAGGCTGCTTCTGCTGTCCCACACCCTGCCCCACAGGCCGGAGGTAACACGAGCCAAGCTTTTCAGTGGCCATTTTTTACTTTTTTTTTAATTTTTTTGTGATCTATTTTAGCAAAACATTGCTTGCTATGACCTCCATTATCTAGAAAAACCTCTTTAACCACTTCCAGACCGGCCCTCCTGCGCAGGATTATATATATATATATATATATATATTATATAGTGTGTGTATACATTTTACAAGTCAAGCAAAACTTCAAGTCAAGCAAATACATTTAGACTTGATATACAAGCAATGTCTTGATATAAGAGTAGCATCACGTCACAACTGAGTAAGAGAAGAGAGGCTCCTCTAGGTGTAGCTATATGGTTGCATTTAATGAAGGTACGACATTTAGCAACTCACATGGTTGATGATTAAAATGGGCACATCTAAGTATGCAGGCATCCGAGGTAAAGCTGTCCACATAGACCGTCCACCGCACCACCATTAACGTCATCCCTTCAACGCTGCGCTCCACGAGCGGTTCAAGCCACGCTTTCAGATTGCTGTACTGCAGGGTAGTCTTCCCGGTCAGGATTGCAGACTGACAGCGGTTTTTATTTGTGGATGGACATTTTATGGTTACTCAACCTGGTCACTTTGCAATAATCTTTTTTTATATGGACTATAAACTCTGAAGGCCTTCTAAATAAATGGTTGTGGAACGAATCATCTGAGTTTTAATTACTTATGGGGAAATTCACTTTGATATACAAGTACTTTGGACTACAAGCATGTTTCTGGAACAAATTATGCTCACAATCCAAGATTTTACTGTATGTGTAGTGATTACTCACTGTGGGGGAGGTGCTTTGACTAGGGGAAGGCAAAGATCCCTGTTCCTGCTTAGCAGAAACACGGGATCAGTACATTCCTCTCTGACAGAACAACAATCTGCTTTGTTTACATAGGCAGATTGTCGTTCTGCCTTTCTACTGTCTAATTGGTGGGTGGTGGCAGAAATCAAGTCCGCGGTCGCTGATTGGCACGCGCCCCAGACCTGGAAGTGTCTGATCATATACTAGGTAAGTGATCTGGCACAGGCGGCCGCCCTACCACAGTTAATGTACATGGGGTGGTCCCTAAGCCGTTAAGGGAGGTAGTAGGAGATGCGTTGTAGTGTCTGATGTTGGGCAGCACTTTTTACTTAATTCTTTTATTTAGGTTAGGTGGAGCAGGTAGTTTTCAGATATGTAACGGCTCATTGTTGGATGTTTTGGATGTCCGTATTGAGAGACTGTTTGTTGCCTTCACAGTGGAAGATCACAGAGGAACCTGCAAAGCACACGGATGTTGGCGTGCTTTCAATAGGCCTACTGCTCACGTCAGAGTTTTACACCAGCGTCCTGGAGAAAGGACCTGCTGCAGACAGTCCAGAGGTAAGAAGATTTTATGTGCTTTCGTCTTCTGTCTAGTCCCAGGCCAGCTGTTACCTGAAAGAGCCCTAGCAAACCTTTCCTTTTTAATACATCATGGGACACAGAGTCAGGCTAATATTCATTACTTGGTGGGTTATACTTCATCTCCAGGTGAATGGACACTGGTAGACCAAAGGTCTTTAGACAGGAAGTGATTTCCTATATAACCCCTCCCATACAGGAAGTACTTCAGTTTTTATTACCGGTGTCTGCAAGGTGGATTGCACGGTTTGTTTGAGCTCTCTGAGCTCCAGGTCTCTAGTCCCACAAATGGTTCTCAAATGAATCAAGGGATTGACTGGATCCATTTGACTGACAGAGGCTTTATATACTTAGATAAATGGTACCTGAGCCTCGCAAAGAAGACTCTGCAAGGTTTTGCCTGTAATGCAGCCTCCGGGCTAAGGCATTCCTGTTGGGTGCTGTACAGGTCCAAGGGAGTGAACCCTAAACATTAAAAGTTACCCAGTCCTTGAAGGTGAAGTGACAGGAACCTGCCGTGATGGGTGAAGTTTGGGCCCATAGTTTCTAAGTGGCCCTGCGCCTGGACAGGTAAGTGAAATCCCTGCGCCTATCTGGGATTTTGCTTCACCCTTTATTACTAAAGACGAACTGTCCTCAGCCCTAGCCGGGTTAGAGCACAGGATTTCTGGCATGATTGCCTCCATCCCGCAGGGTGCCAAGAAGCGTGACAGATCCCCCTCCCTGGAGCCTCCTAGTTTGGAGCAGGAATGGCTTGAGAATGGGGAAGAGCTAAAAGCTCAGGATTCGGTGGAGTGCCCGGCAGATGAGTCTGCTTCTGAGCAATCTGGACAAAACGATATCCTGTTGATGTCTGGCTCTCAGTCACAGAGGATTTCATCATAAACTCTGACCAAAATGGTTTGTTCTGCCTTTAAGTTACCTCTTAAAAAAGAAGAGGTGGCTGAGCCCCCCTGGTCCTCTTGGGATCCCTGAGGCCTCTTCAGGCCTCACCAGCTTTCCCCCTACACCCCCTGCTGGAACAGGCGGTGTATGCTGATTGGGAACATCCAGACAGGATTTTGTTACTCTTAAGAGGTTTTCCCTTTTATATCCTGTGTATGAAAAGTTTGGCAAAAATTGGAGCATGCCAGCCATAGATGCAGCAGTTCCCTAAACTAGAACATAACTTGTCCGGTGGATAATGCACAGGGCTTGAAAATCCCTGTTGACAAGAAATTGGAGTTATTATTAAAGGCTTCCTTTTCTTTGGCCGGTTCAGCTATTCAGCCAGCTGTTGCAGCAATTGGTATTTGCCAGTCCGTAAAGGATCAGGTCTAACGGCCTGATAGGCCTAACCAGGAGGATGATCTGCCTGAAAGTAAGACAAATATTCCTCGAGCGCTGTGTTTTTTGCTGTTGACGCCTTTAAAAAGGATTCAATACAGCAGGTTTCTCGTTTGGCTCTCTTGTCTGTACATATTCACAGACTTTTATGGCTTAAAAACTGGTCAGCTGAGCTTACTTGTAAAAAGCTATTGGCAGGTTTCCCGCTTCATCGGGATCATATATTCGGTGATCACTTGGACAAATATATCCAAAAAGATCTCCGGAGGGAATAGTTCTTTACTTCCTGTAAAGAAAAGCACCAGACGTCCCTCATTTAAAACCTCAGGGACTGCTTCCTCAAATGTCTCAGGTCATGGCGGTTCTGCCGGCATTGGGGCGCTAGGGCCAGGGCCAGAAAAAGCCTTGGTTCCAAAATTCTTCTAAACTCAGCACCAAGCCCCTCCTTTTGAGGGGATGCATACACTCCATCGAGTGGGGGGGGGGGGGGAGGCTGCTGGAATTTGGAAAACAACAATTCAGGATGGGTGGGTCACCTCAATTATATGTCGCAGTTACAAGCTTGAGTTGCAGGGGGTTCCCTCTCAGAGGTTTTTAAGATCCAGTTTTCCCTCGAATCCTCCAAAAAGAAACTTATTGCTACATCATCTAGTGCATCAAGGAGTGATTGTAGAGGTTCCAGTATCCGAAAGGTGCACAGGGTTTTGCTTAAACCTGTTTACGGTTCAGAAACCAAACTGGGACACAAGGCCCATTTTGGACCTAAGATCCCTGAACAAGTATCTATTGATGCAGTCCTTTCGGATGGAGTCTGTCCACTCGGTAACCTCACTCAAGAGGGGAGACTTTCTAGCCTCTATTGATATAAAAGATGCGTATTTACACGTACCTATCTTTCAGCCTCATCAGAGGTTCCTACGTTTTGCAGTAGAGGAAAGTCCTTTTCAGTTTGTGGCTCTACCCTTCGGGCTCGCTACAGCTCCCGGGTGTTCACAAAGGTCCTAGAACCAGTACTGGGCTTTTAAGGGCCAAAGGGATCCTGGTGCTCGGGTATCTGGATGACCTCTTGCTCAGAAATCACTCATTACGGGCTTTAGAACAGAGCATAATATACACAGTGAGGTATTTGAAAAGCTTAGGCTGGATTTATAAATGCCGAAAAGTCGGCCTTGAAACCAGCTCAAAGTCTAAAGTATTTAGGTCTGATCCTAGACACGGTCCAAGCAAGAGTATTCTTGCCACCTGTAAGGATCTGTGCCCTGAAGGTTCAGGTGCGTCAAATAAGGGGCACCAGACAACCCCCCATTCGCCTCTGTATGAGTCTTCTAGGGAGGATGGTATCCTCCTTTGAGGCAGTGCCCTATGCCCAGTTCCATTCCAGGCCTTTACAACCAACAAGACATCTTGTTGGCTTGGAACAGAAGAGGAAAAGCCCTGGATTATCCATTGTGCTTATCTCCTCAGGCACGCTTAAGCCTAAACTGGTGGTTGCAGGATCAGAACCTGCGAAAGGGAAAATCCTTTCTCCCGGTAACTCGGAAAGTACTGACTACAGATGCCTGTCTCTCAGGCTGGGAAGCAACCCTAGAAGGGCTCACAGCTTAGGAGAAATGATCAGGGACAGAACAGATCCTGCCCATCAATGTTCTGGAATTCCGGGCAGTATATCTGGCTCTACGGTCTTGGATGGTGGAGCTTCAGGACTGCCCTATCGGGGTTCAGTTCCAACAATGCCATATACAGGCAGAGGCCTATATAAACCACCAAGGCAGTACCAGGAGTTGTTCAGCTCTGAAGGAGGTGAACTACATACTAGCCTGGGCAGAGGGACATGTGCCGATTTTATATCGGCAGTCCATATCCCGGGAGTAGAGAACTGGAAGGCAGATTATCTCGGCCACTAGTAGATCTGCAAGGGGGAATGGTTCCTACACCCAGAGATGTTCCAGGAAATTTGCCACCGTTGGGGATAGCCAGAGGTCGACCTACTGGTATCCGGGTTAAACAACAAACTACAGCAGTTTGTGTCCCGAACAAAAGATCCTCTGGCAATTGGAGTAGATGCCATGGAGCCAGTACTCCCTGGTTTATGCTATCCCTCCGATCCCTCTCTGTCCACATTTATTGCACAGGATTCAGTGAGAGGGGGTTCCAGTCATTCTGACGGCACCAGCCTGGCCCAGAAGGCCCTGGTTCCCGGAGATTGTGAGACTGACAATAGACGTTCCATGGACACTTCCACGTCATCTCAATCTACTGTCTCAAGGTCCTATATTCCACCCCAGTTTACAGTCTCTAAATTTGACGGCATGACTATTGAAGCCCGGGTGCTGAAGGACCGTGGCATCTCGGGACCAGTAGTGTCTACCCTAGTGAATTCTAGAAAAACGGTCACTAGGAAGGTTTATCATAAGGTCTGGAAGACTTGTATTGCTTGGTGTGAAGCCAGAAAATGGCATCCTCGGAAATACATGATTGGGAGAATTCTCTCTTTTCTGCAGTCGGCGCTGGAAATCAAACTGGCTATGGGTACAATCGGAGGTCAAGTTTTGGCCCTCTGTATTCTTCCAAAGGCCTTTAGCCTCCCATTCACTGATCCAAACCTTTATGCAGGGGGCAACTTGATTGCCGTCACCCATGTGTCTTTGGGACTTGAATTTGGTGCTGTCTGTGTTACAGAAGCAACCACTTGAACCTATTAAGGAAATTCCATTAGATTTGCTGTCACGCAAGGTATTCTTCCTGATGGCCATCGCTTCGGCTAGAAGGATGTCGGAGTTGGCCCTTTCGTGCAGGGAACCGTACTTGATCCTTCACCACGACGGTGTCATGTTACGACCTGTTCCATCCTTTTTGCCAAAAGTGGTGTCAACCTTTCATTTAATTCAGGACATTATTTTGCCTTCTTTTTTCTCTCGGCCTCGTTCGGCGGAAGAGAGACGACTGCTTTCTTTGGACGTTGTCTGGGCAATCAAAGTTTGTCTAGATCTGCGGGGATCCGAGGATCAGACTTTTGGTTAAAAAAAAAAAAAAAAAAAAAAAGGATCCAAGAAGGGGCAGGCAGCTTCCAAGGCTTTCATTGCCAATTGGGTTCGTCAATTGATCATTCAGGCCTACGGTGTGAAACATAAAGCCCCTCCCTTTAGGGTGAGAGCTCATTCTACTAGGGGTGTAGGAACCTCCTGGGCTTTTCACCATCGGGTAGCTGTGGCTCAGATTTGTAATGCTGCCACCTGGTCTTCAGTGCATACCTTAACAAAATGTTATCAAGTGGATGTTCTGAGGATTTGGCTTTCGGCCGCAGTGTACTGCCGGTTGCTGTATAAGTTCTGATGGCTATTGTTTTGCAGCGTGTCTCCCTCCCCTCAAGGCTATTTCTCTGGGACGTCCCAGCAGGTAAAGAATATTAGCCTGACTCTGTGTCCCATGATGTATCAAAAAGAAAATAGGAGTTTTTCATCATACCTACTTGTAAAATCCTTTTTGAGTACATCCTGGGACACAGAGATCCCTCCCCTCTTTTTTGAGGATTCAGTGCTTGCTCGAAACTGAAGTGCTTCCTGTGTGGGAGGGATTATATAGGGGATCGCTTCCTGTCTAAAGACCTTTGGTCTACCAGTGTCCATTCACCTGGAGATGGAGTATATCCCAGCGGGTAATGAATATTAGCCTTACTCTGTGTCCCATGATGTACTCAAAGAAAAGGATTTTACAGGTTAGTATGACGAAAAAAATTCAATTTTTTGCACCTCTTATGATTCCCCCTCCCCCTACTACTCAGGAATGTTCCTTTTGTAGAGGATATCGGGTGATCAGGTCTTTACTTATCACACACTGACCACTTCTGGAACATTAAATGGTTATACCAGTATGATGCCTGCAGCTACAGGCATTATCCCAGTATCATATATATATATATATATATATATATATATATATATATATATATATATATATATATATATATATATATATATATATATATATATATTTAGTATATGTATGTCTATAATGTGTGTGTGTGTGTGTGTATATATGTATCATATATAAATTATTATTATTTTTTTTAAGAGTGAGATTCCCTCTCATGTAAAAGCCATCTTAGGGACTGATTAGCCGCTGGATTACTGTTACAGGCGGCAGGAGTATGGCTTCGTTTTTGTTTAGCACAGCTTTTTCCTCGAGTAGGGAGTCTCTGTAGTGTATCGCATGGACCTTGTGGTTCTAGGTTTCATAGTTGTGTAATCCACGTACATCTCTCATAATGCTCTCCTCCCTTGTTGCAGGCTGTGGAGTTTAGGAAGTTTTGGGGAACAAAATCAGAGCTCCGGAGGTTCCAGGATGCATCAATCTGCGAGGCGGTGGTGTGGCCGGCGGACAATGTGCAGGAAAAACGCAGGATTCCGGAACTCCTCGTCAAACACCTTCTACAGCTGTGAGTACAGCTTTATTATTCCAACAAGGACTTGGACACATGACCTGAGCGCCTTCAGGGGTTGAGGATGATTGGAAGCTGGAAAGATTTTTCTAGAATGGTGTTCAGTGTGGGGGAATGTAGTAAATAATCATTACTTCTCTCCTGCTGGATCTGTGTTGTGGACATGACAGATAGTTCTGTACATCTAACGCACTCCGTCCCCTTTCACTTTATTTGAAGTTTACACTCAACATTTCTAAACATTTAGTGTTTATGATGCTTCAGTTCATAAGTGTTTGACATTGCTGGCTAGATTTTATAATCAATGCACCATTCTGGTTGTGTGAGGAACGGATTAACTTGTACAATGTCTCCAATCCTTAGACATGCTGCCTTGCCAGAGTCTGCCATCAGCTACACGGGAAATCTTCTGGACTGCACACTTACCAGGGGGAAACGGGTGAGAGGCAGAAGGCCCGGCCTATCATAGAAGAGCTCCGGTGTATATGTGTATCGGAGTCGCTGTCTTCAAGTCTGCTCGCCCCTCTCTTCTCCTCGCGCTCGCCCCTCTCTTCTCCTCGCGGTCGCCCCTCTCTTCTCCTCGCGGTCGCCCCTCTCTTCTCCTCGCGGTCGCCCCTCTCTTTTCCTCGCGCTCGTCCCTCTCTTCTCCTCGCGCTCGCTCCTCTCTTCTCCTCGCGCTCGCTCATCTCTCGTCACACTCTTCTTCTCACACTGGCTCATCTCTCCTCCTCACACTTTCCTCTTTAGACGTCCGCTGCTTACCCCTCTCTCTATCTCATACTTGCCCTTATCTCCGCTCACCTATCTCCACTCCCTCCCCTCTCCTCGCCTTTCTCTTTCTGCCCGCTCGCCTTTCTCTCTCTCTCTCTCTCTCTCTCTCTCTCTCTCTCTCTCTCTCTCTCTCTCTCTCTCTCTCTCTCTCTCTCTCTCTCTCTCTCTCTCTCTCTCTCTCTCTCTCTCTCTCTCTCCTCGCCTTTCTCTCTCCTCGCCTTTCTCTCGCCTTTCTCTCGCCTTTCTCTCTGCCCGCTCGCCTTTCTCTCTGCCCCCTCGCCTTTCTCTCTGCCCCCTCGCCTTTCTCTCTGCCCCCTCGCCTTTCTCTCTGCCCCCTCGCCTTTCTTCTCTTTTCTCGCCTTTCTTCTCTTTTCTCTCCTCCTGCCCGCTCGCCTTTCTTCTCTTTTCTCTCCTCCTGCCCGCTCGCCTTTCTTCTCTTTTCTCTCCTCCTGCCCGCTCGCCTTTCTTCTCTTTTCTCTCCTCCTGCCCGCTCGCCTTTCTTCTCTTTTCTCTCCTCCTGCCCGCTCGCCTTTCTTCTCTTTTCTCTCCTCCTGCCCGCTCGCCTTTCTTCTCTTTTCTCTCCTCCTGCCCGCTCGCCTTTCTTCTCTTTTCTCTCCTCCTGCCCGCTCGCCTTTCTTCTCTTTTCTCTCCTCCTGCCCGCTCGCCTTTCTTCTCTTTTCTCTCCTCCTGCCCGCTCGCCTTTCTCTGCTCCTATCACTCACCCTTGCTCCATTCAACCTGCACTGCATCCCTCACCCTCTCTCCTCTCTTGCATTCTGTTGCCCTTTTGTTTCTTTTCTCTTTGCTTATGATGTGGGTTTGTGTTCAGCCTGGTACAGGGGAGGAGCAGATGGCCACCGTCATCCAGTCCTATGATGACCTCAGCAGGAAGCTTTGGAATCTGGAGGATTTACCACTTACCGTCACCGCCGTACAGGGGACCCACCCATCACTCCGCTACACAGATGTGAGTTTGGAGAATGTTCATTTTGCGGCATATTTCCATCAGCCAATTTTTCACTTGGAAACGCAGTGCCTCTTCATCTTTGAAGGCCCATTTCCTCATCTGTAACACCCGTGTCCCAACAATGTGGATATTTTACATCTCATCTCTATGACCAGTAGCGGTGTTTGCTACCATCTTCAATTTTCCTGCCTTTTTTGCTGTTGTTGAAAATAGTTGCAGTTTATTTATTTTCTTATTTTTTTTTTATTTTTTACCCTGAAGGTCTTTCCTCCTCTTGTTGTAAAACCAGAGTGGGCCTTTTTTAAGACTGTGATGGAAAAGAAGTCTCTGGTCCCATTGGCGGATAAGCCCAGCCCAGCCTATGTTTCCCCTATAAAGGGTAAGTGCAACATCCACAGCTTGTGGATTAAATGACCTTGCAGCACTGGGGTTATGGTAACCGTTTTCTCCTGGTTCAGAGGAAGCGCTCATGCTAACTATACTATGCCTGCTTGCAATGCTGGCCATCCACTATACGAAAAATCTGCGGAAATTCTGTCTTTTAGACAGTTCGTTCATTTTTCGGCCAGTTAATGGTCACAGAATCGATAATCGGTTGGGACGTTTTTGAGACGAAAAAACGAGGGACAAGTTTGGAAATTTTCTGCCGAACTATAAATTTATCGGTCATTACATGATGGCACTATCGTTTGCTCCCACGGCCGAATGTTGTTTTTTTTTTTTTTTTTTTTTTAAATGGGTTCGGCCGATTTTTCGTATATTGTGTATAGCCAGCATTGTTAATCTCCTTTTTTACTTTGTATTGTTGCTGCTCAACCATTTCAATACTGGTGGGCACTTTCAACCCCTTTCTGCCCAGGCCAATTTTCAGCTTTCACACTTTGAATGACAATTGCGCGGTCCTGCAACACTGTACCCATATGACATTTTTATCAATTTTTTTTTTTTTTTTTTTAATCGCCACTGGGTTTTTTTTTTTCCTGATATCTAAACGAAAAAAGACAAACGAAGAAAACCTTATTTTTTTCAAAATTTTCAGTTAGAAACTTTGCAAGTAAATAATCTTTCTTCAAAAATTTAGGCCAAAATATATTCTGCTACATTTCTTTGGTGAAAATAACCCAAATCGGTGCTTATTATTTAGTTTGTAGGAAAGGAGAGTGTCCACAAACTATGGTATATATATCTGAGAATTGATCAGGCCTGATATACTGATGGCCTATCTATTTCTTGAGGCCCCAAAATGGCAGAACAGTACAAATGACCCCTTTTTTGGAAAGTAGACAGTCCAAGGTGTTTAGTAAGAGGCATGGCGAGGTATTATTTTTTATTTTATTTTTTATAAATTTTTGTTAACAAATTTTTTATTTTTTACTTTTTTTTTTTTACATACTGTCACATCATCACAACATCATATCATTTTTTTTATCTTTTTTAACCACTTCTCGACCAGCCGCCGCAGTTATACTGCGACAGTTTGGCACACCTGCGTCGTAGCCGTGCGTTGGCTCTTTAAGACGCAGTAGCAGGCGCGCGTGTCCCTGGAGCCAATCTCTAGGCAACCGCGATCGCTTGTGACAGAGCGCGAACTGGGGTCTGTGTGTGTAAACTCACAAATCCCGTTTCTGTCAGGGGAGAGGAGAGAGATTGTGGGTTCCTACTATGTAGGAGCAATGATCGGTCTCCTCCTTTAGTCAGCCACATTCCCCCTACAGTTAGAAACACACATAGGGAACACATTTAAACAATTGATCACCCCCTAGTAATAACCCCTTCCCTGTCAGTGACATTTATACAGTAATCGGTGGCTATTTTTTTGTTCTGATCGCTGTATAAATGTCAATTGTCCGCTGTGTCTGTTGCAATCCCAATAAAAATTGCAGATCACCGCCATTACTAGTAAAAAAAATATTAATAACAAATGCCATCAATCTTGTTTGGTTTGTGCAAAAGTTATAGCATCTACAAATCAACATACGCAAAAATACCTTGAAGAATACATATTGGCCTAAACTGATGACTTTTTTTTTTTTATTATTATAGCAAAAAGTACAAAATATTGTATTTTTTTTTTTTCCAAAATTGTCGCTCTTTTTTGTTTATAGCTCAAAAAATAAAAAACGCAGAGGTGATCAAATACCACCAAAAGAAAGCTCTATTTGTGGAGAAAAAATACATACATTTTGTTTGGGTACAACATCGCACGGCCGCGCAATTGTCAGTTAAAGTGATGCAGTGCCCTATCACAAAAAATGGCCCGGTCAGGAAGGGCTCAAATCCTTCCGGGGCTGCAGTGGTTTAACACTATGACTAAAGCAATACAGAGTTACCATTGTAACACTGTACTACTCTAGGGAAGTGATCAGGATTTTTTAAATTGAGTTTTTTGCTTATACCAATGAATTTCACTGGTATAAGCAACCATTTTTTTTTTTTTTATGAAATTGATTCATTCAGTGAGTATTGTGATTAGCTGTGATTGGCCACAGCTAATTAATTACGTGGTACATATTTGCTGTAATTGGCCCTGTCTACCGGATGCAGCCCATGACTGATCAGTGTACCGACTCGCTGCCAGTACCGTGTGATCACTGTAACCAATCACAGCTAGCAGCACAATTGTACACAACGAATAGCATTACTTAAAGCCATATATCGTTTACAGCTGTGATGTGATCTGCTGTAATTGATCACAGTGATCACACGGTACTGGCAGCGATTCGGTACACTGATCAATCATGGGCTGTGTCCAGTAGGTAGACAAGGCCAATCATAGCCTATCTGTACCACGTAATTAGCTGTGGCCAATCACAGCTAATGACAATACTCACTGAATGAATCAATTTCATTTTGAAAAAAATGATTGCTTATACCGGTGAAATGCCAGTGTGACCGGCTCCTAGAGGACGTCATATGCCGTCCATTCGGAACAACGAATGTCCCGACCAGCAGTCATTTGACAATAGGCTGGGCAGGAAGTGGTTAAGGTGACTTGGTTTTGGAAGAGTTTGGCGATGTAAAGTGAGTGATTCAGGGAAAAGGTAGGTTTACTTACTGCCCCCCTCCCCGGCAGCACATACTCCTCCTTTTCTCACTTCCTTGCTGCTCTATTCAAGCGGTGGGACCAGGGGAACAGAGCCTTGTTAGAGCTCATGCAGGCCTATGGACTTCTTCTCTGGACTTAATGTGACAGTGCTGGGCCAGTCAAGATGCACCTAGCATTGTCATATGAGAGAGGGGTAGTGAGTCGCATTACCTTATTAAGAAGTGCTAGTGGCTGAGCATTTTACTTTGCCCCATATGTACAAAACAAGTAACTGGGGTGCCTCCAAAAATAAGAAGGAAAATACAGGCCACGGGAGACTTCCTTATAGTATAGTGCTTTAAATTATCTTGTCTAAAGCCTCGTACACACAATCGGATTTTCCGACGGGAATTGTGTGATGACAGGCTGTTTGGACGCTCCATCTGACAATTGTTGGCCAACTTTCCATGGAGAAATGTTGGATGGCAGGTTCAAAAATTTTTCGCGGACATCAGTCTGTTGTCAGATTTTCCCAGTATGTGTACACAAGTCCGTCGAACAAAAGTCCAAAGTACAAACGCGCATGCTCAGAAGCAAGGATGAGACGGAAGCGGTCGGTCTTGTAAACTAGCGTTCGTAATGGAGAATTCACATTCATGACGCGGAAAATTATGAAATGTCGAAATGCAGCGCACAATTCTCTTCTTCTTTAATGGGATAATAATGAAGCTGATGATACTGATCGAGATCTGCCAAATGTATTTAAAAAGGCTTTTTTTTTTTTCTCTTGATAGCAAGAATAATATTATTATGCTTGTTGTTTTTTTTTTTTTATTTGGGCAAGTTACCACAACACCATTATCCTGTAGTTTTTAAGATCAAAGATACAACTATGTTGGTGTTCCTTGTTAATTTTACATTGATTTTATTTATTTTTTTATGTAACTGCCTACTCCCAAACTGTCATTTGAAGTACAACACATAGCCAAGTATTATTCTCCACAATTTTTTTTTATTGTGCATTAAAAGAAAGAAAACAAATACAATCAAAAAGTGCATTCTATGCATCCAAAAATATAGAAAATATACCAAATCAAATCATTATTCAAGCAAAAAAATGAAATATAAGGCTCATACATGTGTCCTGCTTCTTAATATAGGGGGTCAACAATGCCAAGAGTTGGTGAAAGCAGGGGTCCGTCATGCAGAGATAATTCTGAAAATCATCCGGATTATTCTCCTGGAGATCCCGCAGCAAAGGCATATGGCATAATTGGTCACCATTAAAAAGACAACCAATTTTTGGTCCTCCTCCTATTCTTGGACTGGATTTAGGTTAAAGCAATAACTCCAAGGCCAATAATAAATAACATGTTATCTCCTCCAATTCTGCAACATGGCTGGTTGACGAGCGGCCATTCAGAAATGAACTGAAAAATGCTAAATGAAAAGTACGAATCAACACTCGCCAAACTTCTGTTAACACGAAGTTAGCAGGAGCCCGAAGGGTGGCGCCTGACAATTGAAATCTGTGGGGAAGAGCCCCTGTTTTTAATGCAAAATGTTTGAATTCGGAATGTTGCAGGCTGGCTGGTGAGTTGAGCTGGGAATTTTCGTTGGTTTTGCGTGAAAGCGTGCGGGCGAATAGATCTGTCCCTTCGCAGAGAACAGATGATAGGTGGGGAGATTTTGATAATCCTACGTGCAGTGCATAGGATTATCCGAATCTCCCCACCTATTGTCTGTATTCCAGTGTATTCACAAGAAAAGGTCTTTGAACCCCAAAATCAAAAAGCGATCTCAGAGAGGCGTCCAAATGTGAAGGAGTAGCTGAGTCTTCACAAGTTCGATATTTATTGCTCACAGAATAGTATAAACACAGCCGACACGTTTCGTCGCGCTACACTTGCCGCTTCCTCAGAATGGAGCATTAAACAATTACTGGAATACCAAAAATGTGCAAAAATTTTTTTTACTTATCATTGATGTTTTAAGGTGCTGGAATTTTGCAGCGGGTTTCAATTGCATTGCCTCCTGATGGTAAATTGTGTAGTATAACGTGTAAAAAATTATTATTTTTGTTTTTTTGAATTATATTACTTTACTGGTAGAAATGTGATAGAACTGGTAAATTTCCTTGGAGAATGATGTAAATCTCCTGGTACAGAAGGGATGCAAAAATCGGTGAAAGATAATTCTGTTGTACAGGAAATTGGATGAAATTTTCATTTTTTTTATCGGCAGTGATCTGTCACATGGAAGGAAGTGGGAAATGGCCACAAGATAAAGACGCCATTAAGCGAGTGAAGGCCGCTTTCCAGATCCGGCTGGGCGAGCTGCTAAAGGAGCAACATGATCTACTGTGCCGACCTACAGCCACCTATACGGATGTGTACAAGGTGAGGTTCTCAGTAATACCTGCCTATTCTCTTCCCTTGTCCTTTGTTAATATAGATCTGTATACGATCTGATGCTTTTTCCTCTTCTTAAAGTGGTTGTAAACCTTCATTTAACCTCTTGCTTGCTGGGCACCTAAACCCCCCTCCTGCCCAGACCAATTTTCAGCTTTTAGCGCTGTCACTCTTTAAATGACAATTGCGCGGTCATATAACACTGTTCCCAAATTACATTTTTATCATCCCCCCCGTTTTATATTTTGTTAATTTTGCAAAAGGGCAATTTTTCTCCTTCACTGATGGGCACTGGTGGGCAGCACTTGAAGGGCATTGATAGGTGGCACTGAAGGGCACTAACAAGTGGCACCGATACCTGGCAATGAGGCACTGATGGGTGGCAGTGATGGGCACTGATCGGCAGCACTGCTAGGTGGCACTGATTGGCGCCACTTGTGGGCACTGTTAGGTGGCACTGATTCCTGGCACTTACGTACTGTGGGCACTGGCAGGTGGAACTGGTGGGCACATACAGTGCCTTGCGAAAGTATTCGGGCCCTTTGAACTTTTCAACCTTTTGCCACATTTCAGGCTTCAAACATAAAGATATAACATTTTTATTTTTTGTGAAGAATCACCAACAAGTGGGACAGAATTGTGAAGTGGAACGAAATCTATTGGATTTTTGAAACTTTTTTAACTAATAAAAAAATGAAAAGTGGGGCGTGCAAAATTATTCGGCCCCCTTGCATTAATACTTTGTAGAGCCACCTTTTTGCTGCGATTACAGCTGCAAGTCTCTTGGGGTATGTCTCTATCAGTTTTGCACATCGAGAGACTGAAATTCTTGCCCATTCTTCCTTGCCAAACAGCTCGAGCGCAGTGAGGTTGGATGGATTGCGTTTGTGAACAGCAGTTTTCAGCTCTTTCCACAGATTCTCGATTGGATTCAGGTCTGGACTTTGACTTGGCCATTCTAACACCTGGATACGTTTATTTGTGAACCATTCCTTTGTAGATTTTGCTGTATGTTTGGGATCATTGTCTTGTTGGAAGATAAATCTCCGTCCCAGTTTCAGGTCTTTTGCAGACTCGTCCTGTATTTGGCTGCATCCATCTTCCCCTCAATTTTAACCATCTTCCCTGTCCCTGCTGAAGAAAAGCAGGCCCAAACCATGATGCTGCCACCACCATGTTTGACAGCGGGGATGGTGTGTTGAGGGTGATGAGCTGTGTTGCTTTTACGCCAAACATATCGTTTTGCATTGTGGGCAAAAAGTTCGATTTTGGTTTCATCTGACCAGAGCACCTTCTTCCACATGTTTGGTGTGTCTCCCAGGGGGCTTGTGGCAAACTTTAGACGAGACTTTTTATGGATATCTTTGAGAAATGGCTTTCTTCTTGCCACTCTTCCATAAAGGCCAGATTTGTGCAGTGTACGACTGATTGCTGTCCTATGGACAGACTCTCCCACCTCAGCTGTAGTTCTCTGCAGCTCATCCAGAGTGATCATGGGCCTCTTGGCTGCATCTCTGATCAGTCTTCTCCTTGTCTGAGCTGAAAGTTTAGAGGGACGGCCAGGTCTTGGTAGATTTGCAGTGGTCTGATACTCCTTCCATTTCAAAATGATCGCTTGCACAGTGCTCCTTGGGATGTTTAAAGCTTGGGAAATCTTTTTGTATCCAAATCCGGCTTTAAACTTCTCCACAACAGTATTACGGACCTGCCTGGTGTGTTCCTTGGTCTTCATGATGCTCTCTGCACTTTCAACAGAACCCTGAGACTATCACAGAGCAGGTGCATTTATACAGAGACTTGATTACACACAGGTGGATTCTATTTATCACCATCAGTCATTTAGGACAACATTGGATCATTCAGAGATCCTCGCTGAATTTCTGGAGTGAGTTTGCTGCACTGAAAGTAAAGGGGCCGAATAATTTTGCACGCACCACTTTTCAGTTTTTTTATTTGCTAAAAAAGTTTAAAATATCCAATAGATTTCGTTCCACTTCACAATTGTGTCCCACTTGTTGGTGATTCTTTACAAAAAATTAAAATTTTATATCTTTATGTTTGAAGCCTGAAATGTGGCAAAAGGTTGAAAAGTTCAAGGGGGCCGAATACTTTCGCAAGGCACTGTATGAGGCTCTTCCTCTTCAGGACCAATGTCCCTTCATACAGAAGCTGGTGATCGGCTTTTTTTTTCTCCTTCACACTGTCAAAACCTATTACCGATCCTGTGTTTACATCGTGTGTCATTGGCTGACAGCTGATCACATGGTAAGGGGCTGGGATCGGCCCCTTACTCGGATCTGTGATCACCCAAGTCTCATTGACTCGGGTCATCACAACGTGTGCTCTTCAGGGAGATGTGGCAAGCCTGCAAAGGGGAGGACATCAATAGACATCCTCCCGGCAAAGCATTTGGATATAGAGTGGATCTGAAGCAGTTAAAGTGGAACTTCAGTAGTTTTTTCATCTTTCCATCTATTAAATCTTCTGCCCTCGTTTTTTTAACTTTGGATTGTAAAACATTTTTTTTTGTCTGCCTGTAAATCCCTTATACAGCCCACTTCCTGTCTGTTGTTTGGTGGTCATTGGCCTAGGCTTATGACATCATGCACATCTCTCACTCTCACTCTTGTAAAGGTTTGCCAGGAAGGGAAGTCATAAGAGGGCCAATGAGAGCTGGAGGTGTGCCACTGTGTAAATCCAGGAAGTAAACAGGCAGCAGCTTTAGCTGCCCACAGTTAAAATGGTCGCAGCCAGACTTAGTGGAGGGAGATGTTTTGGCAAATACAGAATCGCAGTATATATAAAATGATATACAAAGTGGTTGGAGAGAAGCTTCCGAATGGCAAAGATGCTTTTATTTACAAATTATGTGAGCAGACTGCAGCTCCTCTTTAAAATGAATCCTAAAGGCAAGGCATTTTTTCTTTTAACTTTTGGATTGTGAGAGAGTAGGTGGACTAGAACCCCTGTCGGGTGTTGCTTTCTGTGTTGCCCGCTGGGGGGGATTGGCTTTCTATGTGTTCTGGTGACCACGATCGCAGGGACTGGAACTGATGAGAAAAAATGTACAATGTTGAGTTGCCGCCCAGGACAGAAATAAAAGGGAAAATCGCCCAGTGGGTGCATCTGTCCTGAGGGCAACTGCTTAAAAGGAGAGTTTCCTTATTTTTGGAGAGATTTGCGCTCACTTCCCCAACAGGAAATGAAGGGAAAAATCTCTTGAATAGGATATAAATGGCAAAAAATTTACCATTTGCTACTCCTTCCAAAATAGAAACAAAAAGGGGTTCGCTTTATGCCGCGTACACATGATCTGAGTTTTGTCGGAAAAAACTTGCATGGGTTTTTCCGACAGAATTCTGCTCAAGCTTGGCTTGCGTACACACGGGATACAAAAGTTCTCGGAACTTTCGACCGTCAAGAACACGGTGATGTACAACGCTATGACGAGCCGAGAAAATGAAGTTCAATGCTTCCGAGCATGCGGTGAATTGTTTCCGAGCATGCGTCGGAATTGCTACAGACGATCGAAATTTCCAATCGGAACTTTTTCCGCTGGAAAAATAGAGAATCTGCTCTCAATCTTTTGCTGGCGGGAATTCCGCCAGCAAAAGTCCGATGGAGCATACACACTGTTGTAATTTCCGAACAAAACCTCACATCGGAACTTTTGCTGGCGGAATTTCCGATCGTGTGTACGGGACATTGGATATACTTCACACCTGTTTCACACCGAAGGCGCTTTGGTGCTAAAAGTAGCACCTGTAAAGCGATTGAAAACTGCCTCCTATGAAAGCCCACACTAGGGGGCGGTGCGCTTGCAGGACAGGGGGAAAAAAAAAGTCCTGCAAGTCTATGGGGCGGTGTATACATCGCTCCTACACTGCCCCCTGCCCATTGGAATGAATGGGCAGCGCTTCCGATACACCTGAAAAGTTCTTCAGAAGTCCTGCAATGCAGGCGCTGTTAACCCTTTCTTCAGCCGCTAGCGGGGTTAAAAAGTGCCCTGCTTACGGGCTGAAAAGTGCAGCTAAAATGACAGTAAATCGCCGCTAAAACGAGCGGCGCTTTACTGCCAAGGCCCCAGTACCCCTAATGTCACGCTGTTTTGAAGAATAATTTTTCCTAAATCTCAGTCCGTGTTCATTTTGACCGCCTTGCACAAATATACTGCGGCAGAATGGCACGTACAGGTAGATTAACGTACTTGTACGTTGCCCTTTAAGAGGCGGCTTGCGGGCCTGCGCGCCCGCTGGGAGCTCCATGAGCGTGGCCACGGCTCCCTGAGGATGGGCCAGCTGCTTGGTCGGTCCAGGTTTTTGGGTAGATCCCGACTGTAAAGTTGCTCCAGCAGCTGGACCGCTCTTTCTCAACGCAATCGTCTCACGGTGAGGAAGAACGTGGAGATGCTAATGTAAACAGGCTTCTCCCCGTTCTGCCTAATGACAATGTCATTGATCAGTGCTCCCTGTAATCGGGAGCCGTGATCAGTGACGTGTCACACACAGCCCTTCCCCACCCACAGTTAGAATCACTCCCTAGGACACATTTAACCCCTACAGCGCCACCTAGTGGTTAACCCCTTCACTACCAGTGACATTTTTACAGTAATCAATGCGATTTTGTTTTAGCATTGATCGCTGTATTAAAGCCAGTGGTCCCACAAATGTGTCAAAATTATCCGATGCGTCCGCCATAATGTCGCTGTCATGATAAAAATCGCTGATCGCCGCCATTACTAGTAAAAAGGAAAAAAAAATTATCAATAAAAATGCCAAAAAACTATCCCCTATTTTGTAGACGTTATAACTTTTGCGCAAACCAATCAAACACTTATTGCAATTTTTTATTTGTTTTTTTGAACGAAAGTGTGTAGAATACGTATCGGCCTAAACTGAGGGGAAAAAAATGTTTTTTTTATATATTTTTTGGGGATATTAATTATATAAAAAAAAAAATGTTTTTTTTTCAAAATTGTCGCTATTTTTTTGTTTATGCAAAAAATTAAAAACCGCAGAGATGATCAAGGAAGTCAAATTTGTTTGGGAGCCACGTTGCACGACCGCGCAATTGTCAGTTAAAGCGACGCAGTGCCGAATCGCAAAAAGTGCTCTGGTCAGGAAGGGGTTAAATTCTTCCGGGGCTGAAGTGGTTAAAATGCATTACTCGTGATTTCCCACACTCTCCATCGCTCTTTCATTACAGGATGGGTTTGTTTTCCGTCTCCAAGTTGCGTATCACCGAGAGCCGCAGTTTATGAAGGAGTTTATCACTCCGGAGGGGATGCTGAAGTACCGCGATACGGAGGAGTCGATGCAGCTGGAAGTGGAGACCATTCACCTGACGCAGCTGACGAGCACGCTACACGGGTAGGGCCCCCAGCAATGGGGTGTATTTACTAAAGGCAAATACTGTGCACTGCAGGTGCGGTTTCCGCAGAGCTTAGTAAATGAGCTAAAGCTTCACTTTGCAGAAGAATAAACAATCGTAGTATCGTCTCGGTGACGATACTAAGCATTTTGCATGAGCGCTCATGTAAATGCTCTGATACCTGAAGCCAATACCTTTTGCGGTGCGATTTGCATCCATACAAAATGAATGTGCTCCAATCACACTGCGGAGAATCGCATGCGATTTGAACAGGAATGCAGTGCGATTCCTGTATTAGCTGCATGCAGTTTCCCCCTACTGTCCTAGGCTTGTCATAGTGACTTCAGCCCGGGTTCACACTGGAGCGGTGCCCCTGCATTCCTGTTGCAATTTCCTTGTATGGGCTCAAATCACACCGCTAAGGTATCGGTAATCGATATCTGTGAGTTTTTGAGACACAAGTATCGGTACTTATACTCTCCGATTTAAAAAAAAAAAAAAAAAAAAAAAAACAAAAAAAAAAAAAACGGCATTGGTGCAATCCTAACCAGGATGTTGCTTTTTGTATGCCTAAACTGTATACAGAATACTTGAAATCCGGAGGAGTGAAAAAAAAGGTCTTTACTTTGTTCAAAACTCGGTAGTGAATGCTAAAGGCCTGATGTGTTATGAAAGCACATGCTGCGTTTTATTGTTTACAGTTTTCCTTTTATTTCTGCTAGGCTCCACCAGCAACTTCCTGCATTTGGAGGCACATCGCGCCTCGCCAAGCGCTGGATTCGGGCCCAGCTGCTGTCGGACGGCCTGTCGGAGGAATGCGTGGATCTTCTTGTGGCTTATCTCTTCCTGCATCCAGCTCCATTCACTGCACCAAGGTACAGCCACAATACACAGCACTGTACATTGCACCCGTGCTTTGCCCATTGCAAGGCAGAGCAGGAGGTGAGTCTTTAAAGAGGAGTTCCACCCTGAATTTTTTTTTTTAAGAATTGGACGACTCTAAACCTATAAAAAACACATTTGGAGGAAAAGTTTCTTTTATACTTAACAGGATCGTCCCTGTTGCTATGTAGTCGTCCTAATCTGCCACTTCCTGGTCCGGAGCTCCTTTTCACTTCCTCCCTCGCCTGTGCTCCTGGGAAATGTCATGCGCTAGGGTTGGGGGTTAGAATTAGGGGTTAGGGTTGGGGGGTTATGTTTAGGGGCTTAGCGTTATGCCATGTACACACGTTTGGACTTTCGGACGGAAGATGTGCGATCGGATCACGTTGTCGGAAAATCCGATCGTGTGTGGGCTCCATCTGACTTTCCGTCGGACTCTCCGACACACAAAGTTTGAGAGCAGGATCTAAAATTTTCCGACAACAAAATCCGATCAAAATCAGTAGTGTGCCCTGCCCCCCCAATGCTGTGTCCTCGGCCCCCTTCCTCCCACAGTAGTGTCCCCTGCCCCCCAGTGCTGTGTCCTCGGCCCCCTTCCTCCCACAGTAGTGTCCCCTGCCTCCCATTGCTGTGTCCTCGGCCCCCTTCCTCCCACACTAGTGTCCCCTGCCCCCCAATGCTGTGTCCTCCGGCCCCCTTCCTCCCACAGTAGTGTCCCCTGCCCCCCAATGCTGTGTCCTCCGGCCCCCTTCCTCTCACAGTAGTGTCCCCTGCCCCCCATTGCTGTGTCCTCGGCCCCCTTCCTCCCACAGTATTGCCCCCCCCCCCCCGGTAGTGTTCTTTAGATCCCTCTCCCCACAGTGGTGTCCTGTACCCCCCAACATCACCACCACCCCCCACTGTTTGTTTTTTCTTCTACTTTTTGACAGAGTGGGGAAGGTTTAGCAGTAAAAACCAGACGGATTCCAACCTATACAAATCGATAGTTGGTGTTGCACTCCCAATAAATATTAGAACCAAGATAACGTGCAATTAATAGTAAAGTGCAATATATATGCTGTGATGCCTCCAAAACACATCAAAGAAAAAATAAATAATTAATAATAGAAAATTGATTGTATAAACAAGCCCTTCAAGACAATGAAAAGTGCAACAGTGATAAACAGGTGACTGTAATCAACGAATTGAATAAAAATAGAAAACTGTCCAATATCACGTAACTCAAAAGGAGTTCATAAACATGAAGGTGTAAAATAGTGCTAGTGAATCACAGAAAAGTCCTTCTGGATCCAAAGTGCAAAGTGAAAGTGTTCTGCAGCTAGACAGTAGATGGCACTGTGACTTCAGCGGTTGTGAGGCTTCGGTGTAAACGACACCCGTAGGTGTACTAACTTCTTACCTTACTGCTGTAAGGTAAGCGGCATTCAAGAGAAAAAGGGAGGTTGGTCACTGTGTTCCTTCCTTCCAGGGGGGCCACGGTGTGTGCAGAGCTAAATAGGCGCTTCCTTTCATTCAGGTAATGGTAAGGACTGCTCAAATGCATCAAAACCGGACATATAGGAAAGATTGGGAGAGAATACAGAGCCTCTATGGTGTAGTATGCTAACAGCTCCTATTTATTTACAACACATAATAATACAGGTACTCGCATTTAAAATAAATTACTGCACATTGTAAAAACGAGCAGCGAGCTCAATACCTAAACGTCACTGCCGGTGTCCTACGCGTTACGTCACTGTCACGTGACTTCAACGGTGTTCCTCGTTGAAGTCACGTGACAGTGACGTAACGCTTAGGACACCGGCATACGGACACCAGAAGTGACGGGAAATTTTTGGAAACTATAAAAGATGGCGGCTGCTCTGCCATGCTGACACTGAGAAATTGTTTTGATGATCTCTGTGTATCCATCCTGGACTGACAGTGTTCTTCTTTTCAGCTCCCCCCAGGTGGGCTTCCTGCGCTTCCTCAACCTCTTGGCGACGTTTGATTGGAAGAACAGTCCGCTGATTGTGAATCTGAATGGTGACCTCACAGGTAAGTGTATCCAGTTAACTTTCCGCGTCTCTAATCCCCCAGGGCCTAGCTCAACATGGTCATTTTTGTGTGCAGCAGCTGAATTATTTTGATATTAATGGGTAACTCTACCTTTTGCAAGGAAAAAAAAATTGCAAATAAAAAAATATTATACCGTATACAATTGTGACACAAGTCATATTGTTATTGAATGTTATTAAAAATTTTCCTCTTCAATCTGCAGCCCGTGTAATTTTTTTGTAAAATGCAATATGGCCACCTGGAGGTTTTTTTCTGTACACGCATGGTATACAGAATAATAGCTAAGACTCAATACAATTTGCTAAAATCTCTGCAATATACATAGAGGAGTCTTTTTTTTGTCCTTTACTTTTGTTGAAAAAAAAAGAGATACTCTCTTAACTCACCTTAATGCATCCTACGCATTAAGGTGAAAAAACACCTGGCAGTGATCCCCCCCCCTCCCCCATTTTACTTACCTAGGTCTCCGTATTTCCTGTATATGCCATATAGTCCCCTATAGACGTACTCTCCCTCTCTGGGTCCTGGCTCTTGAATGTATAGATTGATAGCAGTGCAGCCATTCACTCCCACTGTCAATCAAACCCAATGGTACGAGGGGGCAGGGCAGAGTCTGGCAGCAAATCCTGGACTCGGGAGCGCGCCTGCAAGGTAAACCCCTCGGGAGAGCGCTTCTCCTAGGGGGGTTATCTGATGTGGGGAGGAACCGCGAGAGCCTCCAGGGGACCCCAGGATCGGGGCCACTCTGTGCAAAATGAGCTGTACAGTGGAGGTAAGTATATGTTTGTTATTTAAAAAAAACAGGTTTTACAATCACTTTAACCACTTCCCGCCCGCCATATAACAAAATGACGTGTGCAACGTGGTTGTTACCCTCTCTGGACATCATATGATGATGCGTTGCTCGCCACTGTACTAGTACATTGGGGGATATGCACATGCGATGCATTGCTCTGCTCGCCACTGTACTTGGGGTACCATTCAAAATGAAAATCCTAAAATACACTTACCACTTACTGGTGACTTCCTCCGTGTCCTAGTTTGCTTTCCCCTATCAGCAGACTCGGGTCAGTGACGCTGCAGGAACCCCTCCCAGATAAGCAGAGCCGTGTACTTCACTTACCTTCAAATTTCTCTCTTTCAGCCATGTTTCTTATACAGATAAGGGAATAATTCAGCTGTCTTATATTTATAACTTATCAATGTTATTCATGTGTCCTGCTGCTGCTACACTGTACATTCAGCATTTTTTTTTATATTGTATTGAATAAAAATGTGTGAAATGTTTTAAATTTGTATTAAAGTGGTTCTAAAGGCAGAATTTTTATTTATTTATTTTTAACGTAATGCATTCTGTGCATTAACCTCTTGGCGCCAGACAGTATCTCACAAAAGTGAGTACACCCCTCACACTTTTTTTGTAAATATTTTATTCTATCTTTTCCTGGGACAACACTGAAGAAATTACACTTGTCTACAATGTAAAATAGTGAGTGTACAGCTTGTATAACAGTGTAAATTTGCTGTCCCCTCAAAATAACTCAACACACAGCCATTAATGTCTAAACCG
Organism: Lithobates pipiens; assembly: GCF_037356315.1. NCBI lineage: Eukaryota > Metazoa > Chordata > Amphibia > Anura > Ranidae > Lithobates > Lithobates pipiens. Next base: position 267,249,192 of record NW_027507790.1, on the reverse strand, counting down.
CTGGCAACAAAAGTGAATACACCCCTAAGTGAAAATGTCCAAATTGGGCCCAAAGTGTCAATATTTTGTGTGGCTACCATTATTTTCCAGCACTGCCTTAACCCTCTTGGGCATGGAGTTCACCAGAGCTTCACAGGTTACCACTGGAGTCCTCTTCCACTCCTCCATGGCGACATCATAGAACTGGTGGATGTTAGAGACCTTGCGCTTCTCCACTTTCCATTTGAGGATGCTCCACAGATGCTCAATAGGGTTTAGGTCTGGAGACATGCTTGGCCAGTCCATCACCTTTACCCTCAACTTCTTTAGCAAGGCAGTGGTGGTCTTGGAGGTGTGTTTGGGGTGGTTATCATGTTGGAATACTGCCCTGCGGCCCAGTCTCTGAAGGGAGGGGATCATGCTCTGCTTCGGTATGTCACAGTACATGTTGGCATTCATGGTTCCCTCAATGATCTGTAGCTCCCCAGTGCCGGCAGCACTCATGCAGCCCCAGACCATGACACTCCCACCACCATGCTTGACTGTAGGCAAGACGCACTTGTCTTTGTACTCCTCGGCTGGTTGCCGCCACACACACTTGATACCATCTGAACCAAATAAGTTTATCTTGGTCTCATCAGACCACAGGACATGGTTCCAGTAATCCATGTCCTTAGTCTGCTTGTCTTCAGCAAACTGTTTGCGGGCTTTCTTGTGCATCATCTTTAGAAGGGGCTTCCTTTTGGGATGACAGCCATGCAGACCAATTTGATGCAGTGTGCAGTGTATGGTCTGAGCACTGACAGGCTGACCCCCCCCCCCCCCCCCCCCACCCCTTCAACCTCTGCAGCAATGCTGGCAGCACTCGTACGTCTATTTCCTAAAGACAACCTCTTGATATGACGCTGAGCACGTGACCTCAACTTCTTTGGTCGGCAATGACCAGGCCTGTTCTGAGTGGAACCTGCCCTGTTAAACTGCTGTATGGTCTTGGCCACCATTTCCCCCGGCTCAGTTCAGGGTCTTGTCAAACTTCTTATAGCCTAGGCCATCTTTTATTTAGAGCAACAATTCTTTTTTTTTCAGATCCTCAGAGAGTTCCTTGCCATGAGGTGCCATATTGAACTTCCAGTGACCAGTATGAGAGAGTGAGAGCGATAACACCAAACTCACACATGCTCCCCAGTCACATGACACCGGGGAGTGAAAATGGTTATTGGGCCCAATTTGGACATTTTTACTTAGGGATGTGCTCACTTTCGTTGCCAGTGGTTTAGACATTGATGGCTGAGTGTTGAGTTATTGTGAGAGGACAGCAAATGTACACTTATACAAGCTGTACAATCACTACTTTACATTGTAGCAAAGTGTCATTTCTTCAGTGTTGTCACATGAAAAAATATAATAAAATATTTACAAAAATGTGAAGGGTGTACTCACTTTTGTGAGATACTATGTACTATGCTAAGAGCGTGCTCCCAGCACATATTTGCGATTGGGCGCTTTCCGATCATGTGACCGCTGTTACAGAGGTCACATGACCCGAATGCCCAACTCCGCTTCCCGGCTTTTAGAACTCTGAAAGGGCTAGGAGGCGGTTGGGGTTAAAGGGGTTGTAAAGTCTCATGGTTTTTCACCTTCATGCATTCTATTTTATTTTTTTTCTTTACTCTTTCCACTCCCATCTAAACCAAAAAGCAATTTATATTTTTAATATCCTTTTTTTTTTTCTTCTGATAGATGATGAGATTAAGGAGATTCAGGATGGCTTCTCATCGGCTCGAGCCCAGTTACCGCTCATGTTCATTGCGACACCAAAGGATAAGAAAGCATCAGTGTGGACCAAGAAACAGCCGAGCGCTCAGGTAAGTGGACCCCCCTCTCTTGTGTCATTTGTACTGAGGGTAGGAGAAAGCAAGCCTGCAGAGCATGGAATGAAAATGGGAAGTCACAACTCGCAATCTGCTTGCCTGTTCTAGGTTAGTAATTTGAAAGGTAGGGTTCAGCCAAGGAACTAGTGTTTCTCTTCTGTTCATTGAAGGACACAGCCAGATCTTCATGACCGATAGGAAACCAATCTTCCCATCAACATCCTTAAGCTCCGGGCGATCCGTCTCTCTCTGTCCCATTGGACTTCTCTTCCCTACGGTTGCCCGATCAGGGTCCAGTTTGGAAATGCCACGGTCATGGCCTAAAGCAACCGCCAAGGCAACACCTGCGACTCTGGATGCGTCTGGGATCCTTGATTGGGTGCCCTGAGCCTTAGCTAGTAGTCCACATTCTGGGAGTGGACAATTGCCAAGCGGACTATCTCTGTTGTCAGAATTTGGGTCACAGAAAATGGTCTCTACATCTGGAGGTCTTTCTCCATGACTTGTCAATGCTGGGGCACGCTGGGCATGGATTTCTTTGTGTTCAGACTCAATTGGAAGGTTCCCAGATTTGTGTCCAGGCCACTGGATCCTTGGGTAGAGGCATTGGATGAGCTAGTAGCTCTGTGGCACCAATACTCCCCGATTTATATATGCCTCACCCCTTCTAGAGCTCATTCCTCAGTTGTTACATAGGATTGAGTGGGAAGGCATTCCAGTTACTTTTTGGCTCTGAACTGGCCGCACCAGGTCCGGTTTGTGGATCTTGTTCATTTGGTTGCCTATGCTCTGTGACGCCTTCCATTCCGCCAAGATCTTCTGTCTCAAGGGCCAGTTTTCCATCCCGCTTTACATTTGCTGGCTTAGAGACTATTTCCCTTGGTCCAGACTCTGATGACAGACCTAGTCCGCTTGCCAGTTGTCCAATCCCAGAATGTGGTCTGCCGGTAAAGCTGGATTGTGGAGTTCTGTCCAGTCGAGAATGCGAGACGCCTCCAGAGCCGTAGCTGAGTTCTTGGTACCATCTTGGTGGTTGATGTAGGCCACAGCCGTAGCATTGTCCAACTCGACTCTGGTCGGGCAATCCTCAAGGGCAGACGTCTGATGGAATGGAAGGAAATGGCTCACCCAGAGCGCCAGGATGTTGATGGGAAAGACTGGTTTTAGTCATTCTGAAGATATCAGGTGTCCTTTTAATGAACTCAGAGAAAAGGATTCTATGGTGATTACAAAATTTACGCTGGAAAGTTGATGCAATTCTCAGCTGCTTTCAGAAGGGTACAGGAAGGAACCTTTTTGCATAGTTTTTTTTTTTATATACACATATTCCAAAATGCACATTATTTGCATCAAACTTTACTTAAAACCCCAAAGCAATATCTTGTGAAAGCCGACGACCTGTAGAATAACAGAATGGTAGTTGCCATTTTTTAAGGTTGCATGGAATTTGCACAAATATCGATTTTAGATCGGTATTTTTTTTTTTTTTTTTTTTTTTTAAGTTAAAAAAATATATTTAAGCTTAACAAACATTAACTAGTTGCCACCTGCCCACCGTCAAATGACGGCGGGGTGGTGCGGCTCTCGTTCATGGATGACATCATATGACAGCGTCCCAGACTGGCCGCTCTTCCTTCTTCTCTTTTTTATTTATTTATTTTTATTTTTAATTTTTTTGTATAAAATAAAAAAAAACAGCAGTGATTAAATACCATGAAAAGAAAGCTCTATTTGTGTGAAGAAAATGTATAAACGTTTCATTTGGGTACAGTGTAGCACGACCGCGCAATTGTCATTCAAAGTGCGACAGCGCTGAATTGTCATTCAAAGTGCGACAGCGCTGAAAGCTGAAAAATGGCCTGGGCAGGAAGGGGGTGTAAGTGCCCGGTAGGCAAGTGGTAAAAGATGCCTCCCTGTATTTGTTAATACATCATTAATTGTATTTTTGAAATGCAAGCAGTGTAAGCACCTGAATGTGACCCCGTATCCGCCTCTTGCAGTCTCTTTACAGCAGAAATGGAGTATATGCAGAAGCAGTGCAAGGAGAGCCAGTTAGTTTGTGTTGACAAGAAGCATGCTAATAGGAGAAGAGAGCAGAGTGATGGAGAGATAAGCTTATCACTGTGCTGCTTCCCTTTTCACTGTCGCTCTGCTTTATCTTCCTATGGGCATGCTCTGTGCACTGTAGCCACCGATTGGCTCCTTGTGTCTCTCGCTCTGTCTAAGCTTTGTTGTACAGAGGCTACAATAAGCTGATGTCAAGTCAAATGCAGGTATTTAGACTGGATGTATTATAACAAATACATTAATTGATGTAATAATGAATACAGAGCTGCATTCATTTGTTTTTTTTCATATCTTCCTGACGTTCATCTCTTCATCACTTTTGTCAGAAAGGTGAGTATTTAACATGATTTTAAAGGGTGCCTATGATTTCATTTTTGTACTGGGACCACAAGTCTGCTTTAAAGGGATTGTAAATGTTTTTTTTACTTAACAAACATGTTTTACTTACCTGCTCTGTGCAGTGGTTTTGCACAGAGAAGCCCAAATGCACCTATTCTGGAGTCTCTAACCAGCGCTCCTGGCTCCTCCTGCTTCCTGGGGTCCCTTTCCAGCGCTCCTGGCTCCTCCTTCTTTCCGGGGTCCCTTGCCAGCACTCCTCACTCCTCCTGCCTCATGGGCTCCCTTGCCAGGGCTCCTGGCTCTTCCTGCCTCCCGGGGGCCCCTTGCCAGCGCTGCTGGCTCTTCCTGCCTCCTGGGGTCCCTTGCCAGCGCTCCTGGCTCTTCCTGCCTCCCGGGGTCCCTTGCCAGCGCACCTGGCTCTTCCTGCCTCCCGGGGTCCCTCACCAGCGCTCCTGGCTCTTCCTGCCTCCCCGGGGTCTCTCGCCAGCGCTCCTGGCTCTTCCTGCCTCCCGGGGTCCCTCGCCAGCGCTCCTGGCTCTTCCTGCCTCCCAGGGTCCCTCGCCAGCGCTCCAGAGAATGCATTAAGACAAAAAACTTTAGCCTTTACAACCAGTTTAAGAGGAGAGGAGTTTAAAAGCCCTGTGACTAATGGGCACGAATGCGGCTCCCCTGAGATAACACCTGGGCATGTTGGTGCTTGGCACCATGATCTCTGCCAGGATGGTCTCAACAAGCAACCGACACTACAAAAACACTGAGCCCCTTAGGGCAGCATTCTGTCTTGGCACGTCTTCACCCTTCACTCAAAGGTGTTAAACACTTCTGACTGTGTAGACATTTACATTAATTAATGCTCCTGTTGCCAGGATGAGCAACAAAGGGAAAAGGGCTTCTGGGCAGACCAGCCCTTCCTGTAGAGACTGTCAAGCTTGGGCCGGTCACTGCATGGTGTGACTACATTTACGATTGCTTCTAGCTGACTGGAGAGGTGGCATTCGCGCAAAAATTTATTTTAAAGGTTTGCTCCAATCCGATATCATTTTTGCATTTTAAAGTGTTTGTAAAGACACTGAAGTGACTTTACATGTATCCCATGCAGATGTGCTGCCATTAACCACTTACAGACCGGAAGAATTTCCCCCTTAATGACCAGGCCATTTTTCGTGATACGGCACTGCGCCTCTTTAATTGACAATTGCGCGGTCCTGCACTGCTGTACCCAAACAAAATTGATGTGTTTCCCCCCCCCCCCCACAAATAGAGCTTTCTTTTGGTGGTATTTGATCACCTCTGCAGTTTTTTTTTTTATTTTTTTCACATAAAAAAAAAGCTCCTTTTGTGTATTCAGATGGATTGTACCTTGTTGTTTTTTTTTGTTTGTTTTTCTCGGGACAAATTAGGCTTTTTTGGTAGTAAATGGTAATGGATATCTCCTGATTTTTCAATTTTTATTATCAAAGAAAAACTGTCCCAAAATAGTAAAAAAAAATTTTTTTCATTTCGTTGTATATTTCTTGCTATTACCATAATTTACCACCATTAATCAACCCAAAATAAATTCTCTTGCTCCTGATGGTTGCTGCGATACCACATATGTTGTTTGTACTTGTAGGAGGGCCCAGAAACAATGGTGCACATTTTGCATTTTTTTTTTTTTTTTTTTATCCTGTCTAAAACACACTGACATTGACACAATTTTTATTTTTTTTTCTACCCAAAATAAGCTGACCCTTCGACCCCAACGGTTTGACCCCAACCGTGACCCTAACACTAACCCTGGCAAAGCTTAAAGCGGAGTTCCACTTAAATAATTAAAGTCAGTACTACAAATACTGCAGCTGCTGACTTTTAATAATCGGACACTTGCCTGTCCCAGGGTCCAGTGATGCGGGGGAACCGGCATTGTCACTGTGGGCGCCCGGGGTACCCACTGGCCAAGCATGAGCCACGCGGCGTGCGGTGACTGACCGGGCAATCATTTGGGACCTGTGACGTGTCCCAGATGATTGGCGAGAGGGAGGGGGGTGAGGTGGTCTCTCTTGCGGTGCGCCGGGAGGAAGTGGGAGCTGGGACCCTCTAAAAAGAGGTTATCCGCTCCCCCCCCCAAAAAAATGACATGCCAAATTTGGCATGTCGGGGTCACCTTCACTTAAAGCAGAAATTCAATTTTTGGGTGGATCTCCGGTTTTATCTTTATGTTTCTTCTTCTTTTTTTTTTTTACACTTATATTTATTTACAGCTTCATTTCCTGCAAGGAGAGGGAGATGAAACATCTTCCTCTTCATTCAGAAGAGAGAGTAAACACTGGGGGGCGGCGGGTTCATAGTGATTGATCACTGTGATAGCCAATCAGAGGCTATCACAGCGATCAGGTGTCTCAGGTCCTGATAGTTGAGAGGAACTGCAGTCTGCTCACATCATTTGTAATAAAAACATCTTTGCCATTCTGAAGCTTCCCTCCAACCACTTTGCATATTATTTTATATATACTGTGATTCTGTCCTTGCCAAATACGCTGCAGAAATCTCCCGCCACTGAGTCTGGCTGCATCCATTTTAACTGTGGGCAGCTGAAGCTGCTGCCTGTTCACTTCTGGATTTTCACAGACGCACCTCCAGCTCTGCAACTCTCATTGGCCCTCTTATGAATCATCCCCCCTCCCTTCCTGGCAACCTCTCAGGAGAGTGAGAGAGAGAGATGTGTATGATGTCATAAGCCCAGGCCAATGACCAGACAGGAAACAGGAAGTGGGCTGTATAAGGGATTTACTGGTAGAAAAAAAAATATTTTACTATCCAAAATAGGTAGAAGATTTAATAGATGGAAAGATGAAAAAATTATTGGAGTTCCGCTTTAAGAAATGATAATAGGCATTGCACAGTTTTGTCTGTTGCAGAAATAAAAGTTGCACTGGGTTAACGATGTACAATATATGCAATCATTTTAACTGTGGGCAGCTGAAGCTGCTGCCTGATCACTTCCTGGATTTACATAGAGGCATACCTCCAGCTCTGCAGCTCTCATTGGCCCTCTTATGAATCATCTCCCTCCCTTCCTGGCAAACTCTCACCAGAGTGAGAGGGAGAGAGAGATGTGTATGATGTCATAAGCCTAGTCTAGTGACCAGACAAGAAACAGGAAGTGGGCTGTATAAGGGATTTACTGGCAGAAAAAAAAAATGTTTTACTATCCAAAGTTAAAATAACAACAAGGGCTGAAGATTTAATAGATGGGAAGATGAAAAAAATGACTGAAGTTCCGCTCTAGTACGAGACCTGGGGCTCACGAGGGCCTGGCCTCTGTGCTGGGAGCGCGCTGTACGGCGAGCTCTCAGCTCAAGGAGAGATAGCATATATGCGGAACTACGGAAAAAAGGCCGCTATATATGTGCAGTCGGGGGAGGGTTAACTTACATAGGTTAGTTGGCAAAACTACAACAGGGGCTGAGATGGCACAAGTTGGGAATAACTCACTTACACCAGATTTTTAAAGAGGGTGTTTTGTGTCCCTTCGAGGAGCTCTGTGTGTAAAATTCTCCTTGCCAAAATCCATTCTGTTCTATTACGTTCAGCTCGAGCATGCCATAGTAACCCCCAGGCTCAGCCGTGGATGGGCAACAATCCCCAATGCCAGTGTTTCACATGATGGCTGAATTAGTCTCCACAAAGGGGTTTATTTTGCATTGCTATGCAATGCTGCTTAATGATTTTTTTGACGTCCTTTCCTCTGAAAGCAGGCATGAGATGGGGGCGAGATATTGGCCCCTATGTGGAGGATTAATGGGAGGAAGCATTATGCCCACAATGTTCCTTTGATGTGACACAAAGGCTCATGCAATTACCGTATTTATCAGCGTATAACGTGCACCTTAACTTTAAGAGGGAAGTTTCCAAAAAAAAACTTTACACGGGGGGCCCCCCCCTGCGCAGTACACGGGGGGGGGGGGCCCCCTGGGCAGTACACGCCCCCCCCTGCGCAGTACACGGGGCCCCCCCCCCCGCGCAGTACACGGGGCCCCCCCCCGCGCAGTACACGGGGCCCCACCCCCGCGCAGTACACGGGGCCCGCGCAGTACACGGGGCCCCCCCCCGCGCAGTACACGGGGCCCCCCCCCGCGCAGTACACGGGGCCCCCCCCCCGCGCAGTACACGGGGCCCCCCCCCGCGCAGTACACGGGGCCCCCCCCCGCGCAGTACACGCCCCCCCCCCCGCGCAGTACACGCCCCCCCCCCCGCGCAGTACACGGCCCCCCCCCCGCGCAGTACACGCCCCCCCCTGCGCAGTACACGGCCCCCCCCCTGCGCAGTACACGGCCCCCCCCCTGCGCAGTACACGGGGGGGGGGGGGGCCCCCTGGGCAGTACACGCCCCCCCCCCCGCGCAGTACACGGGGCCCCCCCCCCCCCGCGCAGTACACGGGGCCCCCCCCCGCGCAGTACACGGGGCCCCCCCCCGCGCAGTACACGGGGCCCCCCCCCGCGCAGTACACGGCCCCCCCCCCCGCGCAGTACACGGCCCCCCCCCCCCCGCGCAGTACACGGCCCCCCCCCCCCCGCGCAGTACACGCCCCCCCCCCCCTGCGCAGTACACGGCCCCCCCCCCCTGCGCAGTACACGGCCCCCCCCCCCCTGCGCAGTACACGGCCCCCCCCCCCCTGCGCAGTACACGGCCCCCCCCCCCCCTGCGCAGTACACGGCCCCCCCCCCCCCCTGCGCAGTACACGGCCCCCCCCCCCCCCTGCGCAGTACACGGGCCCCCCCCCTGCGCAGTACACGGGCCCCCCCCCCTGCGCAGTACACGGGCCCCATGTACTGAGCAGGTGGGGGCCCATGCACGGTCCCCCCTCCCCCCGCGCAGTACACGGCCCTCCCCCCGCGCAGTACACGGCCCCCCCCCCGCGCAGTACACGGCCCCCCCCCCGCGCAGTACACGGCCCCCCCCCGCGCAGTACACGGCCCCCCCCCGCGCAGTACACGGCCCCCCCCCGCGCAGTACACGGCCCCCCCCCGCGCAGTACACGGCCCCCCCCCCCCCTGCGCAGTACACGGCCCCCCCCCCTGCGCAGTACAAGGCCCCCCCCCCCCTGCGCAGTACACGGGCCCCATGTACTGAGCAGGTGGGGGGCCCATGCACGGTCCCCCCCCCCTGCGCAGTACAAGGGCCCCATGTACTGAGCGGGGGGGGGGCCATGCACGGTACCCCCCCCTGCGCAGTACACGGGCCCCATGCACTGAGCGGGGGGGGGCCATGCACGGGTCCCCCTGCACGGTACACAGACCCCTGTGACTGGAGCCAACCTTTAAAATCCTGTTATGGGGTGATAGCTATCCTCCAACTGGTAAGAAAATATATGGGTATTGCGCTGGACCCAGATGTTTCTGCTTGGGGTTGTTTCCGCAGGGGTTGGGCTCGCCCCCTTAGTTCCAGTGACGGGAACTCTTAAGACGTCAACATACCAAGACATTTTGGACAATTTCATGCTCCCAACATTGTGGGAACAGTTTGGGGATGGCCCCTTCCTGTTCCAACTTGACTGCACACCAGTGCACAAAGCAGGTCCATAAAGACATGGATGAGCGAGTTTGAGGTGGAGGAACCTTAACATTTGGGATGCATTAGAGTGAAGACAGCGAGCCAGGCTTTCCCATCCAACATCAGTGCCTGACCTCACAAATGCTCTTCTGGAAGAATGGTCAAACATCCCCATAGACACACTCCTAAACCTTGTGGACGGCCTTTCCAGGAGAGTTGAAGCTGTTATAGCTGCAAAACTCAATATTGAACCCTACGGACTAAGACTCCATTAAGGCTGGATTCGCACCTAATGCATTTTTAGTGCAAATCTGCAAAATTCAAAAAGCACAAAAAAAAAAATACATAGGTGTGAATCCAGCCTAAAGTTCATGTGAAGGCAGGCGTCCCAATACTTTTGGTAATATAGTGTATTATTCAGTTATATTTTCTATCACTGGTATCCAGGAATAATAGATTTTGGCTGAAGTGCCCAATAAGGTAACAAAGCCTCGTAAGATCCAGGATGTTGTACTACTAGGCTGTGAATAGCCTTAGTTATGACCTGAATATTGGGTTGTAGTTGTCACATGGTACCGTAAGAACTCTATAGCCATGTGTGTATTCTTTCTTATGCAGTGTGGGAATAGTTGGATAGCAGAATGGTGTATAATGGACATCTGATCCCTTTCAGATCCTACAGCGATTAATAGTCCTGGCTTCCGAGTCTCTACATGTGCTGGAGGAGCAGCTGACTAAACCGACTGAGAAGACCGATATCAAGGTGAGCTACTGTGGTCTGTTGTTTGTTCTTTGTTACACTGTTTTGAAACATATCCAAGCCCAACAACACATCTAATACATTTCAGCTCAGTCCTTATTAGATGAGTTCACTTCTTTTTTTTTATTATTTTATTTTATTTTATTTTTTTAGTATTTAAAAAAAAAAAATTTTAGTCCTTTTTTTTTTTTTTTTTTTTTTTACTTTATTTTCACCTGGCGGTTCTACCAGTAACACACTAGTGTGACAAAGCTCACTAACCCTACTGTATCTATGGAGGAGGCAGAGTTGTTGAAAGGACTACAAACACCTGCCCCTCTCCCCTTTTTCCATAACCTAGAGCAGGGGGTCTCCAAACTACGGCCCTCCAGTTGTTCAGGAACTACAATTCCCATCATGCTCAGTCATGTCTGTGAATGTCAGAGGTTTTACAATGCCTCATGGGACGTGTAGTTCTGAAGCAGCCTGGAGGGATGTAGTTTGAAGATCCATGACCTAGAGGGAGGTGTTCTGTAGTCGGAAATGGAAACAATGTAACAAATCAATAGAAGAGAGCACAAGAGAGAAGAGAAGTTGACCACTAGCTGCCCAAGCCAATTCTGACACTTCTCTCATATGTCAAAAATCTGCCTTTTTTCTTTATTTTTTTTTCTTTTTCTTATTTGCTGGATAAATACTTGGAACCCACAAACATATATTTTCTGAAAACAAAGGACCTGGAGAAAAATATTTTGGATGTTGCAATTTTTTATGTCGCACGATATGTGCGCAGAGGTTTTCCAAATGCAATTTGTTTTGGAAAAAATACACTTAACCACTTTGCCTCCAGAAGGTTTTACCCCCCCTTCATGATCCGGGCATTTTTTTTGCTATTCAGCACTGCGCTACTTTAACTGGCAATTGCATGGTCATGCAACGTTGTACCCAAATTAAGTTTTTTATATCATTTTTTTTTCAGACAAATCGTTTTTTCTTTTTTTTTTTTGTGGTATTTAATCACCACTGCGATTTTTTTTTTTTTTTTTGTTGCAAAATAAACCACAAGAACACAATGTAACACCTAATTTTTGTTGGTAAAAAATGATATGATACACCATGTAAATACCCATTACGTTTTAAAATTGCGTACGCCCGTGGAATGGCGACAAACTATGGTACTTAAAAATCTCCATAAGCGATGCTTTAAAAGCCTTTACAGGTTACCAGTTTAGAGTTACATAGGAGGTCCGGTGCTAGAATTATTGCTCTCGCTCTGACATTTGCGGAGATGCCTCACTTGTGGTGCGATCACCATTTACACATGCGCGCTGGACTTGCGTGCGCTCTTAGGCCATACACGGAAGCAATTTTCTTTCCTGCAACCATGGGTTGTAGTAATGCCTTCTCATGCCTCTATTCAAAATCAATGGTTCCCTATGGGAGCCCATTGATTTGAATAGAAGTTGCACCAGAAGTCGGATCATGAAGGTCCAACATGATTCGATTTGCGGCGCGGCTTGTGTGCTGAGGGAAACCCCTTGCCAAAATGGAAAAAAAAAAAAAACGAGCTTGGCCCACCCCCCCCCCCCCCCTCGAGACAATGCTAGCTAGACCCCTCGATCTGGTATGGATTTTAAGGCACCCCCACCCAAGATCCAAACAAGACCCTTATATGAGCATGCAACCCAGCAGGTCAGGAAGGGGGGAGAGAGTGGTGTAATGCTAGGGCCACTGTGTGCTATTACTTATATAGGCATGGGGCATGGCCAACCCCATCCGCTTGTGATGTCTCCGCCCCATCATGCACCAGGCGGTGATGTCACAAGGGGCTGAGACCTCCGGATGACATCACCAGGTGGCCACGCTCCATGCTTATATAAGTAATAGCACACGGCGGCCCTAGCAATACACCAAGAGAGCACTTTGAGACGACATCGGAGGAAGAACCGAGGGAGAAGACTGCGAAAAGAGACGGCATTGCAGAGGCAGAAGACGGCGCAGAGATGAGAACCGCAGAGGGGAAGAAGACATCGGGATGGAGAAGAATCGGAGGATAAAGACATTGAGGGATGGAGAAGAGCTGCCTTAATAAATTACTTTAAAAACCTTTGTAGTGTTTTCATTCTTGACACTTTTTTTCTTTTTGGCTGAATGGGTAGGGGGTACGACGTACCCCATACTCATTCACATAGAGTGGAGGGCTGGGATCTGGGGGCCCCCATGTTAAAGGGGGTTTGCAGATTCCGATAAGCCTCCCATCCGCATACCCGGACAAACACCGGCCAGGGTTGTCGGGGAAGAGGCCCTTGTCCCCATCAACATAGGGACAAGGTGCTTTGGGGTGTGGGGGGATGCAGGCCACCCAAAGTACCCCCTCCCCTTTAAGATCCTTGGCACACAAGCCGTGCTGTAAGTCCGATTTTTTTTTTTTTTTTTCCGACGTTGGTAGTAGCTTTACAACGCCCCGTGTGCACGAGGCCCTAAATGTTTTTTTACCTTTTTATGGTACAGACGGGTCCTTTAAGGTAATAACTTGCCTGTGGCATCTTAGCTTCTGATTGCCCAATGATCGGGGAGGAGAAGTTCTAGAATTGCTGCTCGGCGGATTATATAGTACAGGCTGATATGTTATAGCTGGGAGGCTTCTAGCACTGTGAGCAGCAAGGTAAGGATTGCATGGGAAATTTTATATTTCATAATATAATTATTTAATCTCTCATCTGCATGTTTTAATACCGACTGGTTTAAAGCGGAACTCCGGGCAGATATAAAAGGCACAAACTGATGCAGCTTCATAATTACACCAATAAAGAGCCAGGGCATTTTATTTTAGCATCACTCTTCCCATGAGATGATGTGTGCTTCTTCATGTATTTGATGCATGTTGTTTCCCCGTAAAAGTTTCCCTTTATGTACACATCCAAATACACTGAGGCTGCTGCTGGGTATCGCCATCTTGGCTGTGATGTGAGCAGACTCAAGCGACGCACTATAATCCCCTTCACTCCTCCGCCAGCTAAAATAGATGATAAAGGGAGGAGTGAAGGAGCTGGACCAGCACAGACAGTAATTGAATAGTCTCAGAGGAAGAGAGGGCTGTGACTTGCAAGGAGGGGGCCTGTGATATTTCTTATTAGTCTGGGGCTCAACTAACATGGCAGCTTAAAGCAGTTCCTTTTTGTCCCCCCCCCCCCCCCCCCTACAAATGCTGATTTGTTCAGGGATCCAGCACTGTCCTCACCCATTAGAGTAGCTTCAATAAGAGCCAAGAAGATATCCTGAGTTGTCATCCTCATCCTTGCTTGGCTGCATACCGGTTCAGTATTGGGAGTCAGCCACTCACAACTAGAATGATGGCCCTAGAGCAGTGATGGCGAACCTTGGCACCCCCAGATGTTTTGGAACTACATTTCCCATGATGCTTAACTACACTGCAGAGTGCTTGAGCATCATAGGAAATGTAGTTCCAAAACATCTGGGGTGCCAAGGTTCGCCATCACTCGCCCTAGAGTTTGCACCAATGTTGGCTCTTTGTATTTGTTTCCAGGCAGAGTCCCTTTTTAAAGTGGATATGTTTTATTTCTTCAGCCTACCACAAGGGGTCGCAGTAGTGACATCGCACACAATGCTGCGATGTTGTCATTCTGCTTGTACTAAGAGCTGCCGGATCTGTGATACTTTTATACTGGAGCATCCTGTTTGCATCCAATGTTTTTTGGGATTATGGAGAAGAGCCGTGTCCACAGAGAGAAGCCTCCCGGAAAATGGCTTTGAACATCTGTCTGATGTAGTATGATGTCATAGGCGACTCGTCATGTGAACTGATTTGCATCAAGCTGCCTGTTGTATTTTTTATTCTTTTTAGGTACCTCCTAAATATTTGAGTATTAAAGTATGTTAAAGCTGAACTCTGGGCAAAAAAAGAACGTTTTACAAGCAGTGGGGCACAGATCAACTGCTTGTTTTTGTGTAGGGGGATTGAAGATCCCCCAATCCTACTTGCACAAGACTAATAGTCCCTGTGGCTTTACCCCACTGCAGCCTAGCAGTTATGTGCAATGTTCCTGATGTCATCATGCCTTTAGCCCTACTCTAGATGTGAGGACATTAGGAACAGTCCATCACTGGACTGTGGGTGGAGTGCCGTTTTCCGGTGGAATGAAGGATCGGGTGTATGTTTGCTTTCTCCAATCCCCTAGACCAGAAATCTCAAAACTCTCAAAACTGTGGCTCTAGGGCCAGATGTGGCCACTGACCCCCGACGACGGGGGCGCAATTCCTGCCACTGACCCCCGACGACGGGGGCGCAATTCCTGCCACTGTCCCCCGACGACGGGGGCGCAATTCCTGCCACTGTCCCCCGACGACGGGGGCGCAATTCCTGCCACTGTCCCCCGACGACGGGGGCGCAATTCCTGCCACTGTCCCCCGACGACGGGGGCGCAATTCCTGCCACTGTCCCCCGACGACGGGGGCGCAATTCCTGCCACTGTCCCCCGACGACGGGGGCGCAATTCCTGCCACTGTCCCCCGACGACGGGGGCGCAATTCCTGCCACTGTCCCCCGACGACGGGGGCGCAATTCCTGCCACTGTCCCCCGACGACGGGGGCGCAATTCCTGCCAATGACCCCCGACGATGGGGGCGCAATTCCTGCCAATGACCCCCGACGACGGGGGTGTAATTCCTGCCACTGACCCCCGAGGACACTTCCAGATTCTGATGAAACATGGGGCCAAAGCACACCCCCCCCCCCCCCCCACCTTTTACTGACCTGCTGGGTTGCATGCTTGGATAAGGTTCTGGTATAGGAACCTTACCCTTTAGCCCTCTCTCTGAAAAGTAATTTGCGGTGGATCAAAGTACAGAACGCGTTTGATAGGCAGCTGACATGTCACCTCTTTACCACCCATTTTAAACCCTGAAGAAGCCGAACCACTAAGCTACAATGTGGTGCATTGTGTGAAGTCGCAGGGAGATTGAGGTGTGGCCCCATTCGCTTGAATGGGCCACAGTCGTCAGTTGGTACTGCCTTCCGAGTGTGTCAGGTTTCAATTCTTGGCAGGGCTGTAAAGCAAGGCATCACGCCGGCGGCATGTGTACAGCTCTGTGAAGCTGCACGTCCTAATTTAGGTGGGTGGTCAGGGAGCGCAACGTCTGCTTTTACTGCCCCCCCTGACCTGAAAATCAAGGTTTTTATTGCTGTCTATATACTTTTTTTAAATTTTTTTTTTTTTTGGGAGATTTCACTCACCTGTCCCGGTGACACCACAGGAAGAAAAGAGGGGTATGTGTGTCACCAGAACAGGAAGCGGGAGCAAGCATTTAAAACTTGATAGATATTCTAACCATTCCCCGCTCTGCTAAATACTGTAGATGTATGATTGCTGCTTGCTAGAGATCTAAAAGGAGCCATGGAAGAGATTTACTAAAATGGGTGCAGCTGTGCATGGTAGCCAATCGGCTTCTAACTTCAGCTTGTTCATTTAACCACTTAAGGACTGAGCCTCTTTTTGAGATATGTTGTTTACAAGTTAAACAGTTTTTTTTTCTTTTGCTAGAAAATTACCCCCAAACATTACTTTTTTTTTTCTTCTAACACCCTAGAGAATAAAATGGCGGTCGTTGCAATACTTTCTGTCACACCGTATTCACGCAGCGGTCTTACAAGCACGCTTTTTTTGCTAAAAAAATAAAAAAACTTTAATTAAAAATGACAACAGTAAAGTTAGCCCAATTTTTTTTTTATATTGTGAAAGCTAATGTTACGCAGAGTAAATTGATACCCAACATGTCACACTTCAAAATGCGCCCGCTCGTGGAATGGAGACAAACTTTTACCCTTAAAAAACTTTTTTTTTTTTTTTTTTAATTCTACAGGTTGAATATTTTAAGTTAAAGAGGAGGTTAGAGGGCTAGAGTTATTACACTCGCTCTACCGATCGCGGCAATACCTCACATGTGTGGTTTGAACACCGCTTTCATATGCGGGCGCTACTCACGCTTGCGTTCGCTTCTGCACACGAGCTTGGCGGGATGGGACGCGTTTAAAAAAAAAAAAAACAATTCTTATTTATTTTACCTTTTTTTATTTTTACACTGTTTTTTTTTTTTTTTTAAATGTGTCACTTTTATTCCTTGTAATAGAAAAAAAAGCAAGACAGGACCTCTTAAATATAAGATCTGGGGTCAAAAAGACCTCACATCTCATATTTACACTTAAATGCAATTAAAAAAAAAACAAAAAACTGTCATTTATATAAAATAAATAAATGGCCCTTTAAGAGCTATGGGCGGAAGTGACGTTTTGACGTTGCTTCCGCCCTGCTTTGTTATGGAGACGGGTGGGGGCCATCTTCCCCTCATGTCTCCATGCCCAGCAAGGGTGAAGATCCGCAGCTGCTGATGGCACCAGTACTTAGCGGAGGGATGGGGTGCCCCCTCTCCTGCCACCGATAAAAAAAAAAAAAAAGATCTTGCAGGGGATCCGCCGCAGAGACCACTCTTATCAGAAAGCGGACCGCCGACCGAAGAGGATACCGGGGTTATGGCAGCAGGCCACTGGTGTGAATGTCCCTGACCAAACAATCAGAAACAGACTTCATAAGGGTGGCCTGAGGGCCTGACTGCCTCTAGAGGGCCCTGTGCCCACTTTCCTGCACCGTAGAGCTCGATTTGGCATTTGCCATTGAACACCAGAATCGGCATGTCTGCCAATGGCGCCCTGTACTTTTCACAGATGATAGCAGGTTCACCTCGAGCACATGTGACCGTCGTGAAAGGGTCTGGAGAAGCCGCGGAGAACGTTATGCTTGCCTGTAACATCGTTCAGCGTGACCGGTTTGGTGGTGGGTCCGTGATACTCTGGTGGTTTAAGCCGCCATGCCATGTTGATGTATAGCTTTTCTCTTTTGCTTGGGCTTCTGATCAATACAAATACCACAGCACCCTCCTTGCACATCACAGCCCTCTCCTCCTCTGGGAGTGTCCAATTACTGTCTGTGCTGGCCCAGCTCCTTTTCCCCTCCCATCACCTAATTTTATATTGGCGGAGGAGTGAAGGGGATTATAGGGTGTCGCTTAAGTCACCAGAGCCAAGATGGTGACACCAAGCAGCAGCCTTTGTGTATACATAAGATTGGCTTTTACAGGTAAATCTTCATTTTAAGACTGATGTTTCAATGAATGGTCTGGCAACAGGCTCTCTTTATTGATGTAATAATGCAGCCGCAACAGTTTGTGTCTTTTTTTTTTTTTTTTTTTTTTTATATATATATATATATCTGCCTGGAGTTCGGCTTTAAACAATTTGGTACAAAACCGGCAGATGTGAGATTAGTCATCATATTATAATATAAATTTCCCATGCAATCCTTGCCACTCACAGTACTAGAAGCCTCCCAGCTATAACATATTAGCCTGTATTATATAATCCGCCGAGTAGCAATTCTAGAACATCTCCTCCCTTATCATTGGGCAAACAGAAGCTAAGATGCCACAGGCAAGTTATTACCTTAAAGGACCTGTCTGTATGTGAAAAACATTTATGTACTTGTGATTAGATCATCAAGATTTTGCAAAAAGAAATTACACAACATAGACTAGAATGATTTCTGCTGCCATCTAACGATGTAATAACCAGTAGACGAGGGTCGGGCGGGTGACGTCACAGACACCCAACACAACTGCAGAGTCGGCTTCTCTCCAATCTGATTAGAACATGTGTGGGGTGGAGGAGTGAAAGATTCAGTTAATGGAAGAGGCAATACTGATCTAAAACCAAACAGAAATGTCAATCGTTGCACCTAACCACTCCCGTAGATGTATCGGCTGCATTCGTTTTCCCTTTTTCCGACTTTTTCCCCAATTTAATTAACCACTTGCTGCCCTTAGAATGTACCCGTACGTCCCCGGGTTTACGTGGTTTTACCGGGGCTGCAGTCGTGACCATTGTATATATTTATTCGGCTAAGCACAGTGTGATGCCAGATGTGGGCAGGTAACTACGCGTTTCAGGGGCCTTTCCCCTGACAAAGGGGGCATGGACCCTGAAACGTGTAGCAGGACGCCAGTTTTTCCATGGAGACGGTTCCATATATGGACTGTATGGCTAATTATAATCTAGAGATCGACTGATTATCAGCTGATGATATTCAAAACTTACCGATATTGCTTTCAAGGGGTTGTACCGGGGTGATGCCTGCATCTTCAGGCATCACACCCCCACACAGTTCTTTAGAGCGGACGGACTTCTTTCTTGTAATAACAACCGATGCGGCTCAGCAGCCGCTCAGCTGTTATTACAAGCAGCTGGAGGGAACATCCCACCCCCTCTCATGCCACCTTCCGCCGCTCGCCCGGGCTCTCCCGAGCCACCGGCCGACTGCCAAAGGCCCGAACGAAGTCAATGCTTTGTTCGTCTCGGATCTAGCAACCTGGAAGCGATGTCATGATTACTGGCATTAAGGCGCAAGTTTTAAAAAATAGAAAGTATTAAAAAACGGTCTTGAAGATTTGAATACTTTCAAGTGCAGAGGGAGGGTTTGGGGTCTTGTAGACCACCGATCCCTCCATAAAGAGTACCTGTCACTGCCTTGTGATCGAAATAACAGTGATAAAAAATGTTAAATGTACAGAATATCTGCCGAAATAGCCACGCCGAAAAAACGATATTGGTCGATCCCTATTAGACTGTAAGGAGCGCAGTTTAAGCGGTGCACACTGTGCGCGTTTTACCTTTTGCATTGTTTTTTCTTGTGTTTGAAGATATCTTGAGTTGTCATCCTCATCCTCATCCTTGCTTGGCTGCATGCCGGTCCAGTATTGTGAGTCAGCAACTCGCAGCAAAGATGATAACCCTAGAGTTTGCAATGTTGGCTCTTGTATTCGTTTCCAGGCAGGTTCCCTTTAAAGTGGATATGTTTTATTTCTTCAGCCCACCACAAGGGGTCGCAGTAGTGATATCGCACATAATGCTGCAATGTTGTCTTCCTGCTTGCACTAATGCCCCGTACACACGGTCGGACATTCCGACCACCAAATCCGTCTGATTTTTTCTAACGGATTTTGGGCCAAACTTGTCTTGCATACACACGGTCACACAAAGTTGTCAGAAAATCCGATCCTTCAGAACGAGGTGACTTCAAACATGTACTTCAGGAGTATAAACGGGCCAGTAGCCAATAGCTTCCGTCTCTTAGTTTATTCTGAGTATGCGTGGCACTTTGTCCGTCGGAATTGTCTACACACGATCGGAATTTATGCGATCGGCTTTTGATGTGGGAAAATTTTAGATCCTGCTCTCAAACTTTGTGCGTCGGAAAATCAGACGGAAAAAGTCAGAGCCCACAAATGATTGGATTATCCGACAACATAATCCGATCAGACTTTTTCCGTCGGAATTTCCGACCGAGTGTAAGAGCTGCCGGATCTGTCATACTTTTATACTGGGAAGCGTCCTGTTTGCATCCAGTATTTTGGGATTATGGAGAAGTGCCATGTCCACAGAGAGAAGCCTCCCGGAAAATGGTTTTGAACATCTGTCTGGTGTAGTATGATGTCATAGGCGACTCGTCATGTGAGCTGATTTGCATCCATTTGGCTGTTGTATTTTTTATTCTTTTCAGCTGGGCTTTAAGTATTAAAGTATGTTAAAGCTGAACTCCGGGCAAAAAATTAAAAAAGCCTTCCCATGCACTGGAGCTGTGCTCATGCTGCACGGATCAGCTGTTCGTTTTTGTCTAGGGCAGGAGTCTCCAGACTTTTCAAACAAAGGGCCACTTTATTGTCCTTCAGACTTTAGGAGGGCCGGATTGTGGCCAGCAGGGGGCAGAAAATGTCACAGGCCCAGCATCAGTGAGAACAAATATGGCCTCCGGGTTGGTGGTCAATAGGAGGAGGAGTATTCCCCCTATTAGTAGGAGGAATAGTATCCCCTCATTGGTATCGGTGTAAGATATAGTGCCCCATTGTTGGTGTCAGTGGGAGGAATAGTGCCTCATATTAGTGGGAGGAATTGTGCTCCAAGGGCCGGATAAAGGCTAGAAAAGGGTCGCAGCTGGCCCTCGGGCCACAGTTTGGAGACCCCTGGTCTAGGGGATTGAAGAACAAAGATATACGAACCTAATCCTCCAATGCTCCCTGCACAAGACCAGTTCCCATAGATCCCGCTACTCTGCTGTCTAGCGGTCTTGTGCGGTGGACTGTTCCTGATGTTGTCATGACCTGATGGATATATACAATATCTCACAAAAGTGAGTACACCCCTCACATTTTTGTAAATATTTTATCTTTTCATGTGACAACACTGAAGAAATGACACTTTGCTACAATGTAAAGTAGTGAGCTTGTATAACAGTGTAAATTTGCTGTCCCCTCAAAATAACTCAACACACAGCCATTAATGTCTAAACCGCCAGCAACAAAAGTGAGTACACCCCTAAGTGAAAAAGTCCAAATTGGGCCCAAAGTGTCTATTTTGTTTGGCCACCATTATTTTCCAGCACTGCCTTAACCATCTTGGGCATGGAGTTCACCAGAGATTCACAGGTTGCCACTGGAGTCCTCTTCCACTCCTCCATGATGACATCACGGAGCTGGTGGTTATTAGAGACCTCGCACTCCTCCATCTTCCGTTTGAGGATGCCCCACAGATGTTCAATAGGGTTTAGGTCTGGAGTCATGCTTGGCCAGTCCATCACCTTTACCCTCAGCTTCTTTAGCAAGGCAGAGGTCATCTTGGAGGTGTGTTTGGGGTCGTTATCATGTTGGAATACTGCCCTGCGGCCCAATCTAAGAAGGGAGGGGATCATGCTCTGCTTCAGTATGTCACAGTACATGTTGGCATTCATGGTTCCCTCAATGAACTGTAGCCCCCGAGTGTTGGCAGCACTCGTGCAGCCCCAGACCATGACACTCCCACCACCATGCTTGACTGTAGGCAAGACGCACTTGTCTTTGTACTCTTCACCTGGTTGCCGCCACACACACTTGACACCATCTGAACCAAATTAGTTCATCTTGGTCTCATCAGACCACAGGACATTGTTCCAGTAATCCATATCCTTAGTCTGCTTGTCTTCAGCAAACTGCTGACAGGCTTTCTTGTTCATCATCTTTAGAAGAGGCTTCCTTCTGGGACAACAGCCATGCAGACTAATTTGATGCAGTGTGCGTCGTATGGTCTGAGCACTGCCAGGCTGACCCCCCCCCCCACCCCCTTCAACCTCTGCAGCAATGCTGGCAGCACTCATACATCTATTTCCCAAACACAACCTCTGGATATGACGCTGAGCATGTGCACTCAGCTTCTTTGGTCGACCATGGAGAGGCCTGTCCTGTTATACCGCTGTATGGTCTTGGCCACCGTGCTGCAGCTCAGTTTAAGGGTCTTGTCAATCTTCTTCTAGCCTAGGGCCATCTTTACGTAGATAAAATTATTTTTTTCAGATCCTTAGAGTTCTTTGCCATGAGGTGCCATGTTGAACTTCCAGTGACCAGTATGAGAGAGTGAGAGCGATAACACCAATTTTAACACACCTGCTCCCCATTCACACCTGAGACTTTGTAACACTCATGAGTTACATGACATCGGGGAGGGAAAATGCTTATTGGGCCCAATTTGGACATTTTCACTTAGGGGTGTACTCACTTTTGTTGCCAGTGGTTTAGACATTAATGGCTGTGTGTTGAGTTATTTGAATAGACAGCAAATTTACATTGTTAATTGTTACACTGTTTATTAAAGCAAATTTGAAAAAAATCAGATTTTATTAAAAAAAATAAAAATCGTTGATTTCTATTCACCCTGCTGTGCGGACACAGCCCCATTGCATTGAAAGACATTCTTTCTGCCCGGCGTTGGGTTTTAAAGAAGTTTTAAAGCCTGACTCAAGTCCAAAAATAATGATTAAGGGCTAATTCAGAGGTGTGGCAGCCTTAGCCCACTCCCTGAAAAGTGATTGTGGCAGATCGGTTTTCAGACCGGCAGCTAGGAAATGACGCTTCGCCTCTTTTTACCACCCGTTTTTAACCCACCTTTCTGTTGAACCAGACAATATTCAGCCCATGTGTACCAGCCTTTTACAGGGGGTGGGGGGCCCTTGCCTAGTTTATCTGATCAATTGTTAAGCTCTTAGAGCAGTGGTTCTCAACTTCTGTCCTTAGGGCCCACTAACAGGCCAGGTTTGCAAGATAACTGAAATCCATCACAGGTGATATCATTTTCTGCTCAGTGATTGCAGTATTCTAGTCTACATCGCCCCAAGGTAATGCATAAAACCTGGCCTGTTAGTGAGTCCTGAGGACAGGAGTGGAGAACCACTGTCTTAGATCATTCTTCGCATGCAGCCAGCTCTTTAAAATCCAATAAATCTTTGTTTGTTCTCACATCTCCATTGAAGCAGAACCAATGGAAGGGCGTTATGTCTGACTCACCCAATCCCCTGTACAAAAGAGGAGTATACGGAACACATTGTCCATGTGTGCCTTACTCTTGAACTCCATGCTGCTTCATTTCATTCCACTAGATTAGGTTGCAAACATGGCATTTGCTGGCACTGGGCACGCTGGCATGCATAGACTTGTGATCGGGGTTGTTGTAAAGCCACTGTTTGTATGCTGGCAGACGACGAGTTTATGCAGTGTGTGTTTAATATAAGCGCACTAATCATTTATTGGTATTGACACATTTAATCCATTCCCACCTGCAGAATGTTAAAGTTCCCCAGCCTGATGCCGGTTACCGGGAACTGGTTAACAGACATCCTCTCATTGAACTCCACTTTGCACGGCTGGTGGCTCTCAAACTTGACTGTCGCTGACCATTCTGTTCTACAAAAATGTTTATTAAACATCCCTGGCCTGATGACTGCTGTTGGGGATTGGTTAACAAACATCCTCCTACCCCTTAAGCTCCACTTTACACGGCTGGTGTGTCTCAATTCCATCTGTCACTGACCACTCTGTTCCCCGGAATGTTTATTAAAGTTCCCCAGACTGATACCTGTTACTGGGGAATAGTTAACAGACATCCTTCTCTTTGAACTCAACTTTGCACGGCTGGTGGCTCTCAAACTTGACTTTCACTGACCAATCTGTTCTGCAGAATAAAGTTCCCTGGCCTGATGTCTGTTACCGGGAATTGATTAAGAGACATCCTCCCCTTGAACTCCACTTTGCACATCTGGTGGCTTTCAATGCTGTCTATCGCTGACCACTCTGTTTCCCAGAATGTTTATTAAAGTTCTCCAGACTGATGTCTGTTACCGGGGACTGGTTAACAGACCTCTTCTCATTGAACTCCACTTCGCACGGCTGGTGGCTTTCAAACTTGACTCTCGCTGACCATTCTGTTCAGACTGATGCCTGTTACTGGGGACTGGTGAAAAAACATCTTTCCTTTTTGAGTTCCACTATGAATGGTTGGTGGCTTCCAATCCCATTTGTCACTGACCAATCTGTTCTGCAGAATGTTTGTTTATTAAAGTTCCCTGGCCTGATGTCTGTTACCGGGGATTGATTAAGAGACCTCTTCCCCTTGAACTCCACTTTGCACGTCTGGTGGCTTTCAATGCTGTCCATCACTGACCACTCTGTTTCCCAGAAGGTTTATTAAAGTTCCCCAGACTGATACCTGTTACCGGGGACTGGTTAACAGACCTCTTCTCATTGAACTCCACTTTGCACGGCTGGTGGCTCTCAAACTTGACTCTCGCTTACCATTCTGTTCTACAGAATGTTTAATAAAGTTCCCCAGACTGACGCCTGTTACTGAGGACTGGTGAAAAAACATCTTCCCTTTTGAGTTCCACTATGAATGGTTGGTGGCTTCCAATTCCGCTTGTCACTGACCACTCTTTTCCCCACTAATGATTGGGACTCTTGCTGTAAAGAGGGGATGGGAAACTGAGGACTATGATGTGAGAGGGTGTGGGGGGGGGGGGGGGTGTGTGACACTGGACTCTTCTCTAAAAGGCGGGGCGGGCTGAGCACTCTTACGTGGAAGAGGAAGGTTGAGGGGTGGGCTGGGGACTCTGATGTGAAAGGGGGGGTGGTGACTGAGGACCCAGAGTTGAAAAGGGGGTTTATAATGTGAGAGGGCCCCTGATGTAAAGGTGGGTCCCCCTTCTCCAATTGGATTGCCTTGGGATTTTGCATACTTTTAAAGGGTGACGTGACTGAAGAAAGTTTGGAGAACGCTGGTACAGAGGAACGCATTTGTCCCTCACAGAGCTCTGACCTTAACAACATGACCAAACACCTTTGGTATGAAATCTGACTGAGCCAGGTCTTCTTATCCAACACCATTTCCTGATCCAACCAATATTTTTTTGGCTGGATGGGCACAAATGTCCCACAGACATCCCCCAAAATAATGTGAAAAGCCTTCCCAGAGGAGTAGAGTCTGTTATAATCTCAAAGGAAGGCCAACTCCATCTTCATGTCCATGGTTTTGGAACAGGGATGTCCAGCAAGGTCATGTAGGGGCCCCACTCCTCCTTGTGTATGCCTAAGAAGCACTTGGGAATCCCCTGTTGGTGAGGCAGTCTCCCACCTGTCGCTGCGCAGTATGTTACACAATACAGACCAGATTTTCTACACCTGAGCGAAAAAACAAGTCTTCTGTCAGGTCTCATCTTGCACAATGCCAGTTATGCAACCGGGTGAATTTCTGTTTGTCTTCTCTTTATAACTCTGCGGAGGGGGGGGGGGGCGGGGGCGATTCCTGTTTACTCTCCAATCCACGGCCAATTGCGTCTGCACGGTCCTCTGCACATCAATATCGCTGCCACCGTTCCTTTATAGAGGTTGTGTCTTTATTTGCAACCACAAGATTTATCTTTGTGTTTGGAGTGAATGATTTCACAGCAAAATAAATCCTTTGTTGGGGGTTTCTGTGTAGGAGTCGCTTTCCCGACGCAAGCTTTTAGTGAGATGTCCGTTCTGAGAGCTTCTCTAATGGTTTTGGGTCAATAGATGACATTTTTAGTTGAGCTGTTTTTTTTTTTGTTTTTTTTTTTGTTTTGTTTTTTTATACTAATTATGTTTTTTTTTTTTTTTAAAAAGATAAAACATTTAAAGCCGAAATAAAGTATTTAACCCCTTCCCGTCCAGCCCTCGTTTCCCTTTTAATAGGGCATGTATGCCGAGGGGGTGGAAGGCATCAGTGATTATGTGACCCCTGTGATTGGCTGTCACAGTGGTCACATGATTAGGAACCAGTGCGGCTGGCTACTGATCCTTGGTTTGGGACAAAGAGCTGTGTTTGACAGCTCAGTCTCTGTGCTGGGAATGTGCAGTGGGGTAAGTTCACACCACAAAAGCGTCCTTGAGATCTGTTCTGGGTGCGTTTCTGCATGTGCATTTTTTCACTTTTATTTGTTTATTTTTATGCATTCCGGTGCGTTTGTGATACGTTCCAGATGTTTTTTATTTTTTCCACTTTTTTTTTTTTTGTTGTTCTTCTTGGTTCTTTTTCACTGTACTTGAGGTCGTACGGTTTTTATGCGTTTTTGATGAGTTCCAGTGCCTTTTTGATGCGTTTTAGTTCAGTTCTGTGCAGGAAAAATGCAGCATGTTCTACTTTTGTTTTCTTTTCTGGAACTGGAA
The DNA here is from genome assembly GCF_037356315.1 of Lithobates pipiens. Lineage (NCBI taxonomy): Eukaryota > Metazoa > Chordata > Amphibia > Anura > Ranidae > Lithobates > Lithobates pipiens. The sequence goes on along the minus strand of NW_027507790.1, from coordinate 267,223,056 downwards.
CGCACTGGCACTGCAAGCACTGGCGTGAATTATGCCATTGAAAATCATGTAACCTTCTTTCTGTGCATTTGGATGCAGAAAAAAAAAAAAGCACTGGAACGCATGTGGTGTGAACTGTCCCTCAGCACAGAAACATTGGGTCGCCCAGCGATGCATTTGTGTGCTGTATGTTTGTTAAACGCCACCCTTTTGCAGCCATACGTGTGGGTTGGCAGCAGGTTAAAGTGGTTGTAAAGAATTATTATTATTATTTTTTTATTTTTTTTGTAACAAACGTGTTATACTTACCTGCTGTGCACAGAGTGGCCCCGATCCTCCTCCTCCTCTTCTCGGGTCCCCTGTCGGCAAGCCTGGCTCCTCCTCTCGCTTTATGCATTGACCTACCTCCTTAGACCCAGTTTGTCTGGACAGGGTGGTTACTTGTTGAATTGGCACCATCCACAGGCAGCTTAAAGCGGAGTTCCACCCAAAAATTGAACTTCCGCTTTAAGTGTTGGTAACCCCCTGACATGCCACATTTGGCATGTCATCTTTTTTTTGAGGGGGGGGGTACCCTGTTTTCTTCTAGGCACCAAGCTCCCACTTCCGCCCCTGGCGCTGCAGCGCCTGAAGGAAGATCACCTCTCCCTCCCTGCAATTTTCTGGGACACGTCACAGGTCCCAGAAGACTGCTCGGCCATTCGCAGCGCGTGTCTGGCTGTAAAGCCACAGCCGGGCGCCCACAGTTAGGATGCCAGCACCGCGGAGAGGAGCGGGGCTTCGTGCGCCCACGTCGATGGACCATGGGACAGGTGAGTGTCTGATTATTAAAAGTCAGCAGCTACACTTTTTGTAGCTGCTGACATTTAAATGGGTGGAACGCCGCTTTAACTGTTCAATAAGATTTGCAGGATGCCCCAATTTAAATAGGCTATGGTCCACGGGAGCAGTATTGCCCATTGACTTGCGACAGCAGGGTTCATTTTTGCCACGCTATATTTGCACCCCCCCCCCCCCCCCCCACTTTTGCCTTTGCAGCGTAAAGGAGAGCGGTAGGGGGCGGTAAGATCACAGCTTGACCTTCATATTTTTGTAAACCCATTTGTAGGCAGCAGGTGGCGCTTTAGTCTCCCTTTCACATAGCTATCGTTATCTCCTTACCACCCATCTAAAATGCATGTACTATTATTATTTTACGCAGTGCTTTACAATATAAAAGGAAGACAGTACATTTACAAGAAAACACAAGAGGGTTCAGAGGGTCCTGCTCATAATAGCGTACAATCTAATAGATTTTTACAGGGTGCAATAGCTCAAGCCTAGAATTTACAAATGCTTAAATTATTTAAAGTGTTTTATTAAAACTAAAACCCATCCATAAGACAGTTTCATTTCTGGCATGTGCCGGAAATGTAACACTCCCCGTTGGTTGTTCTCTCAACCAAACTGTCAAACCATCCTATGGCCAGTCTCATAACTGATCACATGTGCAGCATCATGGCAGTTGCAGATTAAACAGAAGCAAAGATGGCAGCTTCCTTGGCTGAAAATGATAGGGTGGTTTACTTACACTTTAAGACAGGCAATTCCTGTTGTGTTGTCTGTTTTGGCAGCTCATGTAAATCCTGTTCCCCAAATCTTTGTGGTCCTTTTGATCTTTTTAGTTTCCGTATAATCGCTTTCTTAAAATCACGTTTTTAAATTTGACCAAATTTTTTTCTCTTTTGCACAGGTAATCTTCCGGCCTCCCCTGGACCTCTATGATGTGCTGATCCACTTGAACCCCAAGCATATTCCCCGGCACCGAGAGGCGGTGGATCAGGCCATCAAGTCTTTTTCCCGCGGTCTTCTGGAGGAGGACGCTCGGGTCAAGGCCCTGAAGTTCCCTGTGGTGGATTATGATCCAGCTCAGTTATACCTTCAATCTCTCAGGGTGAGAATCTGCTTACAAATTGACTTTCTGGATTCAAATGCTTTTAATTATCGACCGGTTTAACCGCTTCAGATTATTTTTATATATATATATATACCGTGTTTCCCCGAAAGTAAGACAGTGTCTTACTTTCTTTTTATCCCCAAAAGCCCCACTATGTCTTACTTTCGGGGTATGTCTTATATTGGAAAAAAATTGTCGAATTTTTAGTTTTAACCATAAAATTAACATTTTACACAGCTAAAAAAAACTGTGTAAAATGTGTTTTTTAGTGTATATGCATTTTATGCGCTACAGAAGAGGACTACAAGTCCCAGCAAGCAAGGCTGCACTGCATTACAGAGGACTACAAGTCCCAGCATGCAAGGCTGCACTGTACTACAGAGGAGGCCTACAAGTCCCAGCATGCAAGGCTGCACTATGGAGGACTACAAGTCCAAGCATACAAAGCTGCCATGCTCAGCAGAGAACTGTAAGCCCACACAGCCCGGTATGTTGGGACTTGTAGTCCTCCTCAGCTGCATCTTGCGGTTACATAATAAGAGCTGCAGAGAATCTCTTCACACCCCCCCTCCCCCTCCTTGGTCTCTCTCTGTATGACCAGCACTGACCTTTTCCCGGGAGGACACAGAGCCAGTGACACCTGTCGGCAGTGATCCGGGACCTGGCACAATAATCCTTCTCTGTGGTTGCGTCGCGCCGTTCTGATCAGTCTCGGGCAGCGGCTGTCACTCACAGCCGAGCAGAGTGAAGCCGCCTCCCCCTCCTCTTGTATGGCTACACAGTGCTGGCCATGAAGGAGAAGGAGGGGGAGGCGGCTTCACTGAAGCCGCCTCCCCCTCCTCCTCCTCCATACACAGCAGTGTGTAGCCATACAAGAGGAGGGGGAGGCGGCTTCACTCTGCTCGGCCGAGACTGATCAAAACGGCGCTGTCTCTTCAGTCGGAGGGGGAGGGCGCTGGCCTGGCACCCCCCCCCAGGGTGCGGCCCGCACCCCCCGCCCCACTCTTAGTACCGTACGTCACTGGAGGCGGCAATACCCCCGTGTTTCCCCGAAAGTAAGACATATGTCTTACTTTCGGGGTACGGCTTATATTAGCCGACCCCTCTGAAACATTAGAGTCTACGGTCTACAAACTATGGGATATATACTGGAATTTTTATTTATAATTTTTTTTTATATCTCGTGATGGCGGCGATCAGCGACCTTTAACGGGACAGTGCGGTGGCCAACCTGACACTAACTGCACTGGGGGGGGGGGACTAACTGCCACTGACATCACCAGTGACATTATTATAGTGATCAGTGCTAATAAAATGCTCTATCACTGTACTAATGACACTGGGCAGGAAGGGGTTAACAGCAGGGGTGGCTGGCATGTGCTGCGACAAATCACAGCACAGCCAGGCGCGCTCACGCCCCTACCTGAAAATGCAGAATCATGTACATATATATTACTGTCGCAATAAAGTGGTTAAGTATTGGATTGTTACTGGAACACCTTGTCCAGTTTGTTAACCTGTGTAGTACTCCTGACACCAGCGCTTTTCATCAGAAGCCAGTTGGCCTCTCGCTATGCTCTTATTTAGTAGGAGGCCATGTTGTACTCTGCGATGCATCAGTCTAAGTCTTCTCTCCCAATTTCCTTTCCCTCAGGACTCCTACGGGGATTTTGCTCTGTTCTTCTACGATAAACACGGAGGGGATGTTATTGGCGTTCTGTGGAATCCCTCCAGCTTCACACCACAGCCTTTTAAGGTAGGATGAAAATATGGGCTTGTTAAACATTTACATTTAGTATTGGGGAAGGGGCAAAATTGGCTACACTATCCTTTATAAACAGAGCTGGATTCATTCCTAAAATGTACAAAATACACTACATTACCAAAAGTATTGGGACACCTGCCTTTACACGCACATGAACTTTAATGGCGTCTTAGTCTGTAGGGTTCAATATTGAGTTGGCCCACCCTTTGCAGCTATAACAGCTTCATCTAATCTGGGAAGGCTGCCTACAAGGTTTAGGAGTGTGTCTATGGGAACGTTTGACCATTCTTCCAGAAGCGCATTGATGTTGGACAAGAAGGGCTGGCTCGCAGTCTGCACTCTAATTCATCCCAAAGGTGTTCTATCGGGTTGAGGTCAGGACTCTGTGCAGACCAGTCAAGTTCCTCCACCCCAAACTTGCTCATCCAGGTCTTTGTGGACCTTGCTTTGTGCACTGATCCAAATCATTTGGTGGAGGAGGATTATGGTGTGGGGAAAAGATGATCCACACTCCGGTGATTGCTCTTAAAAAAATGTAGTATTTATTAACAAGCCACAGTGACCAAACGCAAATAAGAAAGGTTGACGCGTTTTAGCCTATAAGGCCTTAGTCATAACATGGGTTATGACTAAGGCTTTATAGGCTGAAACCCATCAACCTTTCTTATTTGTGGATCATCTTTTCCTCATTTCTCTACTCAGCCAACGACTGTGGATGATCGAGCACCTGGGAGCTCTGCTTTCTATGTGATGTATGGGTAGTAGCACTGACTTTTTTTGTTTATATCCTAGATTAAGGTGTGAGGTTTTTTTTCTGGGGTTGGGCTTGGCCCCTTGGTTCCAGTGAAGGGAACTATCAGCATACCAAGACATTTTGGCCAATTTCATGCTCCCAACTTTGTGGGAACAGTTTGGGGATGGCCCCTTCCTGTTCCAACATGACTGCCCACCAGTGCACAAAGCAAGGTCCATAAAGACCTGGATGAGCGAGTTTGGGGTGGAGTCCTGAGCTCAACCTGATAAAACACCTTTGGGATGAATTAGAGCGGAGACTGCGAGCCAGGCCTTCTTGTCCCAACATCAGTGCCTGACCTCACAAATGCTCTTCTGGAAGAATGGTCAAACATTCCCATAGACACATCTCCTAAACCTTGTGGACAGCCTTCCCATAAGGGTTGAAGCTGTTATAGCTGCAAAGGGCTAACTCAATATTGAACCCTACGGACTAAGACTGGGATGTCATTAAAGTTCATGTGCGTGTAAAGGTAGGTGTACCAATACTTTTCATAACAAAGGGATATTAAAGTAGTTTGGTAAATAATAATAGAGATTGTTGATCCTGGGAATATCCAATTGCCTTCATTAGATTAGGAAGGAATTTATCATTTCCCCTGCTGGATTAAGTTGGATTGTGCGTGTTTCTTGAGAATATATATATATATATATATATATATATATATATATATATATATAATCTATATATCTATCTATATATATCTTATATCTCTATCTCTCTATCTAATTATACATTTTGGGTATTTGTAATACCCACCATACCTTGTACTCTATTGCCCTGTTTTTTTTTTCTCTGTTTTTATAATTACAATAAATTTTATTGTGGAAAAAAAAAAGCATTATATGGGGGTTTTTGATATATAATTTTTTTTCCTTACAGTATATGACCAGTGTTGTTATTGACGCTTGTTTATATTTTTATCTCTTGCAGACCACCAATATTAATGGGCGGATGATGGACAGTAAAAGCTCATTACTGGTCCCCAATGTGGAGGCCATTCTGGAGGATTTTGAGATCTTGGGTAAAGGCTTGGTGCTGAGTGTAGAGTCACGGACAGAGAAATGGAACATCTGATGATCGATCGTATTCCACAGCCGAGGACCACGTTATAATTTTTGCAGCATCCACAACGAAGCGCAGAGGAACGAGAACTGAGAAAGCTTTGGTGGAAACCATTGGAAAAATATTTTTATACCGTTTAAAGTGAAACTAGGAAAGACTGAGACGAGTGTGAAATATTTTGTACCAAATATATAAAACATTTTTAAACGATGAAACTTAATTTTTCTTTTTTTTTTTTTTAATGATCGTCATTCCTGGCTAAGTGGAGAATGTTGATAACGTGTTCTGTACAGTCATTTCATAGCAGCCCATCAGAATCTCTCACAGCACCAATTTCGGTGAGCTGGGTTTTTCTTGCTTGCGGAACAATACTATGCTGCCCACAAAATACGTGGTCTTTATATTGTTGTAACAAATATCTATACGTTTTTTTTTTTTTTTTGTCTGGTAGATTAAAGAGGAAAGTATATCAATCAGCGAACTGATAACGCTATCCAGTAAACAACGCAACTATGGTGAAATCAGAAACTGCTTTTACATTCTCTTTTGATCTAGCATTATAAAATGAGTGCAGTCTGATCCAGCATTAAATTTGTCTCTGGTTGGGACCTAAACCTTTTGCCAGACAATTGGGTGCTGCACATCAGCCCTTCTGAGAACCTCAAAGGAAGGATAAAATTGATACTGGGGTGTACCTGTAAGTTTGTTTCACTGTGTATTATGCAGAGGCTGGTTCAGAATTTGTATTTGTCTTCAGGTCTGAATGTTAACCCCGTGTGTGTTGCATTGGGTAGGTGCAATTGTAGTGTCCCGATCTGAACCCCCACCAACTTAGATTTTTGGCCCGTGGGCAGGGGCGGCCTGTGCATTCAGGGCGCATGGGCACCGCCCCCCTCTATCCTCGCCAACCTCTTGTATGGTTAAAGAGGAAGTAAACCCTGATAGGTTTTACTTCCTCTTAATTTGCCTGCAAAGGTAAAACATAATGTGCTAGTATGCATCACATAGTAGCCCATTATGTGTCGCTTAGCTGAACCCGAAGCCTGCGATGTCACAGCAGTCCCCACTACCAGCGAGCATCCATCTTCACCCATCTGTCTTATGGGGTTGCAAACTCCGGCTCTGTGACCAGCTGGAGTCATGTGACGTCACTCCCGCGCGTGGGAAGCCACCAGTCAAGGCATGACCCCCTTTTAGAAACGGCACAATCTGCGCTTTCTAAAGTGCGCATGCATCGTAGACATCGGCGCACGGCTTTATTGTAAATATCTCCTAAACCGTGGAGGTTTAGGAGATATTTCCAGCACCTACAGGTAAGTCTTAAAATATTCTTACCTGTAGGTAAAAGTAGTTGTACAGGGTATACAACCACTTTAATGGATAGATTCATGAATCTATCCATGGCCACTGCTGCCCGACCCCCCCATTCAGGTGTCCGGGCCCTTTTCGGATGCCCAGTCCCTGAATTACAGCGGCAGGGTTTTTTTTTTTTTTTTTTTTTTTTGCAACAAAGGCATAATGAACATATTAGCTCATTATGAAATGCTTACCTTAGATCGAAGCTGTTGCAGAGGTCCCTGTACACCGCTGTGACTGGTGACATGTCTCCCAGAGTTATTTCTGGGCTTGTGAGCTCGGGTGCTGTGATTTGCCGGAGCCACGATGACGTCACTCCCACGCATGAGCCGCCAGTCACGGCACAGGCCCTTTTCGAAACGAGGACGTCGGCGCAAGCGTATATGGTAAATATCTCCAAAACCGTGCAAGTTTAGGAGATGTTTACAGTACCTACGGGTAAGCCCTATTATAGGCTTATCTGTAGGTAAAAATGTTGTAACAGGGTTTATACAACCACTTTAGGCACTCCTCATGCCCTTCTATGACACATTTGGCATGTAATTATTTTTTTTTTGGGGGGGGGGGGGGACGGGTACCTAGTTTTGACAGGTACCCAGCTCCCACTTCCACTGGGAATTGACTAGACTCGAGCGGTAGTTCTCCCTCCCTGCAATCTTCTAGGACACTTCACATGTCCCAGAAGATTTTCAAGCCATTGAGGAGGTGCAGTACCACTTGTGAATGCTCACCTGGCTGTGAAGCCACAAGCTGTCACAGCAGGATGCCCACTCTTGTAACGCCGGGGAGAACCGAGGGTTTGGTCGGCCGCATCTCTGGATCATGGGGACAGGTGTCAGTTTTTGTAGCTACTGACTTTTAATAAACACAAAAACCACTGGAACGCCGCTTTAAAGTGGATGGAAACCCTGTGAACAACCCAGTGAAGTGAATAGCCTCATATGAAACAAATCTCCCTATATAAATTTGACATGTTTATCTGCGGTCTTCATCTTTATATACTGTTTAGATTTTGAAAGTTCCAATTGTGTTAGATTTTCTCTTCCTGGTTAGCACTGCAGTGAAGCCTGGGCATACAGCCAAGACAGCTGATTGGAGGAAAGGTACACACCCCCCTCTCCTCATAGGTAGAGACTTTCAATTCTGCTAATTTATTTATAGCATCCTTCCCCAACACAAATTTCCGGCTGCTTTTGTCATATGTGACGGAGAACTTGTCAGAAGTTATCAGGCTATTAACAGAAGAACGGAGCAGGAGAAAGCTACAGTACATAGTGCTTTGAAGAGAGATGAGAAACTGCAGATATGTGGGCAGCTCAAATTTCATGAATTAGGTTTACATCCACTTTAAGGAGTAACTCCTTAAAAAAAATAAATAAATACATTCCCAGCCGTGTGATCTATGTACAGTACAAGGATTGTAACAAACTTTGTTGCAGATTCCTACCTTTTGCTATTCTGAAGAAATCCCTGTGTGTTTGTGCCCATGTGTAGAAGTAAATCAAATGGGAGTGGTTTTCACAATTTTCATCCAGCTGCTGCAGGGCTCTAATAAGGGAAAATCGCTGGGCCTGTATCCCTTTAGACTTGATTTCCTATTGGGAGTATATAACGTGAAATTACATTTTTGTTGCAGGGATGCATGATATCTTAGTGCAGACTTCTGGGAAAATCTGTGAGCCAATCACACAAGCAGGAAATGACATATCTGGGGGAGAGTTTTGTACACGTTCTATGTAAAGAACACCTGCAGGCTACCATATTCCATTGCATTTCACAGAATTACAGCGACTGCAGATTGGAAAGGCAATTTTTAATAACATTCTGTTTTTTTTTTTTTTTTTTTTTTTTTTTCCACGAAACTGGAGCTACCCTTTTTAAAACCCCCAAAAATATAGCTTAGGCTGCAAGTCACCTCCTTTTTGGCACTGCCCCTCAAAGACTGCCGGCTCTATGATCCCACCTACAGAGGCATTTATGGTAACAAATTTCAGTCATTCTCAATCTCCAGATTTGTTGCTTGTGAAGATGAAACTTCACAAGCACTGCGGGCTACCTCAAGTGCTTGGGTCATTTGCGATAATTTAACACCATCAGATTGGTAAAAAAAAAAAAATATCCAAGGCCAAGCCTTTGAACGCTATCAGATTTCTTTCTTTTCGATTAAAGAACATAGGAAGTCATTCACCGTTGGATTATATTGCCATATAGGGAGATTGGACACTGGCAAACAAAAAACTGTAGGCCAGCCCTTCCAACTACCAGCAAAGCTCAGTTTTGAGTAGGATGGATGTCTCTTCAGTTCTGCTGGGTAAAAGACTAGCCTGTTTTCTCGTATCATCTTCCAGGACAGCCTCTGAGATATAGGGCTCCTCCCTCCGGGACGAGCCCTATATCTCAGAGGCTGTCCTGGAAGACTCCTAGAAAAAGAGTTACCGGTAAGTCTAAAGCCTCATACACTCGGTCGGACTTTGTACAAACTTTTCCGTGGACTTTTGTACAAAGGGCGTGGTCCACAAGTTTGTATTGCATACACACGGTCTGACTTTTTGACAACAAACATGAACGTAGTGACGTCACAACGTACTGATGCCATTTCAAAAGAGGACGTTCAATGACTCCAGCGCCACCTTTGGTCAACTTCTGTATTGTAGTCTGATCTTTTGCATTGATTCTGAGCATGCGTGTTTGTACCTTGTACAAAAGTCTGATGCTTTTGCGTACACACGGTCGGACTTTGCTCCATCGGACTTTTGTTGCCAGAAAGTTTGTCTGTTCACACAGCCACCAAAAGTCTGATGAAAACAGAAAAAGTTTGTCCGATGGAGCGTACACACAGTCGGATGTTGCTCCAAAACAGCTAATTTGCATGTTTGTTGTCAAAAAGTCCGACGGTGTGTACGGGCCTTAACTCCGGTTTTTGCTAGCATCTTTTTATTTCCTCAATAAAAAAAAAATATTCTCTATAGTCTATATTGATGCTAGAGCTGGTCTCTCTGATTTGCAAGGCGCTACAGGGCTAGACTGGAAGACACCTTTTGGGCACTGGTTTCCATGTAGGGCACTTTTCCAGCTCCATTCCGGTAGACAATAGCCACAGAGTGCTCTCCAGGTCTAAAACCACCGGCATTGCCTTGGTGCCTGCCTCGTCTTTGTGAGTGGGTTGATTGGACCAAAACACTGGGGGCTAACTCTTGTACTTGGGGCACTGGGATTCTATAAGTTTCCTGCTTCCTGTGGGTTTTTACCACAGAATGGGTTAATGCTATGAGATTGAGCTGGGGTAATCTGGGCTGAGTGTCGTACGTGTTCTGCGTCCTTATCATACTTCTTTTTTTTTTGCTGGCAGGCCTTGCTTTTCACCCCATTTTGGCTGCGACTTTGCTTTGCCAAACCCTGGCTGGCTGGTGAAAGTTCCTTAAAAGGGACTGCTGCCATTGATCCTTTGATCATAGAACATATGGAGCTAGTGGTTGTAGCCAAATAGGGTGCCCCTCCTTCCTCCATGACAATTTGATAACCCAGCTAGCAAAAGAGACAGCATCTTTAATAGAGGGCACTTTTTGTATCTGTCTCCAGGGCGGGTGGGCTTGTCAGCTAACATGTTCCAGGCAAGGAGCCAAGTGAGATGGGGACAGGAAGTGTCTTCTTCCTTACCATCAGTGAAGAATAATAATGCATTTTATTTATAGTGCCCTTTTAATCAAAAGATCTCAAAGTGCTACAGGTTAAAAAAGAAGAAAATTGAGCAATTTATATGATGAAACAAACATCTAAAAGGAACAAAAAGCTTTACTAAAAAGAAATGTCTTGAGACCTTTTTTAAAACAGTCAGTAGATTGAGGAGCCCTCAAGGTGTCACGGCATGCCATAGGCGCGGGGAAGCTGCAAAAAAAAAAAAACCCTGTCTCCCATTGTCCTGAGTCTAGTTCTGGGTATATGAAGAAGGTTTGAGTGAATTGAGCGAAGGGGACATGTTGTGTTTTGTGGTTTGAAAAGTTCTTTAAGGTAGGGAGAGGCATGTCAATGGATACACTGGTGTGTGAGGAGGGAAACCTTGTACTCAATCCGGGCAGAGACAGGAAGCCAGTGGAGTGAGTGAAGAATGGGGGTAATGTGCTCATGTTTCCGCACTCTTATCGGGATCCTTGCTGCAAAGTTTTGGATGTACTGAAGCCTCTGCAGACTCTTTCTAGGAATCCCAATGAGAAGTGCGTTACAGTAGTCCAGTCTGGAGGAGACAAAAGCATGAAGCAGCTTTTCAGCATATGAGAGGGAAAGAATGGGACGGAATTTAGAGATGTTATGGAGGTGGTAGAATGAAGTCTTGAATAGGTGATTTATATGGGCGTCATAAGTAAGTTGGGAATCCATTTTTACACCAAGATTTGTGGCTATTGATGAGAAAAGGATGTTAGAACCAGAAAAGGTAATGCTGGTTATGGCTGATGATTTGGTGTGGTAAGGAGTGCCAATCAAGATGACTTCAGTTTTGGAAATGTTTAGTTGAAGAAAGTTGTGCTCCATCCATACCTTTATCTCTTCCAGACAGGTAGTGAGTGCTGATAGGGATGACTGTGAAGAAATATATCTGCACCTACCAGGTTTGTACCCCAAAACTTGAATCCCAGTCCATCTTGCAAGGTCTGGGGCTCAAAGTCAGCAGAAAGATGCCACCCCTACTTTCCGAAGTGCGAAAAGTTTAACATTTATGGACACTTGACACTGAGTGCTGGAGATTATCTCCAAGGGTTTCAGGCTGGAGTTTCACCTCCACCTTTCTTTTGTCACTGCACAGTTTAGCAAGTCTGCGTTTGGTGCCCTCAGGTCTTCTAGATCATGTTTTCATTGCCCCAGTACCTGTCCAAGGTTCCCTGACTCAAAGCAGTAGTAAAGTCCACTTTGTTTTATTTATAACTACATGTATAAGAAATCTCTCTTAAACGTGCACCGGTGTACAAGTACAAAGATACAAAAAAATAAAAAATCACTGATAGCAACAGTCAAAACTTCACAACAAAAAAAACTGTATTATAAGGCACATAGCAATATGGTGGCATGGTGCACATATGATGATGTAGCATACACCCAGTGGAACAGTTCACAATCCCAATTGCCCCAGCTGTGAGGAAGAGGAATAAAAACTAAAGTAGTGGGAAGAAGTTTGGAAAAAAAGGGGGGGGGGGGGGTGAAAAAGAGTAGGAACTGATAATAAAAGCAGGGCCAAGAAATCTACAACATAGGTTCTCCAAGTGTGCAAATAGGATAGAATTATACAGTAATACCTTGTGCATCAACCCAACAATAAGCAGTTTTTTTAAATGGAATCTACCAGGTACGTCATCTCCTCCCTTCACCAGGGGGACTTTCTATTTTCCGTTGCAATTAGGGAAATGTAGGTACACAACCTTATCTTTCCAGCTCAAAAACAAAGCATTTCTGATGCTTCGTTTTTGGTCACCCTACATTTCCAGTTTGTGGCCTTGCCCTTTGGCCTCTCATGTGCACCTTGGGTGTTCACCAAGGTGCCTTCTCCAGTACTGGCATTGATGCCCCCTTGTGATATATTGAGGCAACCTCCTGTTGAGGGAACAGTCAATGCTGATACTTCGTTTTTGGTCACCCTACATTACCAGTTCGTGGCCTTGCCCTTTGGCCTCTCATGTGCACCTTGGGTGTTCACCAAGGTGCCTGCCCCAGTACTACCACTGATGCCCTCTTGTGATATATTGAGGCAGCCTCCTCTTGAGGGAACGGTCGATGCCGGCTCTATCAGACAACATAACTGTCCATACATTGTAACACAACATTCTATTGGTGTCAGTCTTGTTTCAGACCAGATTGTATGTAGTTCGTAGGAATTCTGCTCTGGAATTGTCAATTTCCTTCCTTCTTCACAAGCTGTTAGGGTGGCTCAGGTTTCCTCCCCAGTCATCAGAAGAATCTCCTCTCTCTATCAACATCCAAGAGCTTTGGCTGATTTGCCCATCTCTGCCTCATTGAACCATCTTTTGGGGGGTATGTGACCCACCCAGGCAATTCACTTGAACATAATGAGGCAGCTACTGAAGGCAGAGGGTTCTGACCCTATTATCCAAGTTCACATTTCCTTTTGGAAATGGATATCCCCTACTTTATTGCTTAAATCACCAGTGTGCTCTTGTTCTTTATGAAAACTGTAGTGTAATTATCACCTTTTATTGCATTTCAGAGCTGTGTTTAAACATTGACTTGCTACATGGTGCCATTGTTTTGCTCTTGGAAGATTTCAATATAGTGTTATTGTCTGGCCTGGCGAAGTTCAGGAAAACCGGATTAAAGTGGCTTAGATAACATGCACATTGGAAATTTGCCACCCGTAATAAGTGGGAGGGAGGAGGTTCATTTCATAAGAGAGAGGTGTTTCACTTTTACAGCCGGTAAACATGACCTATCTTCTGGATCGAAATTTTGAAAAAAATTTATAATAAACTGCTCTGATCACCACACTTACTTTCCAAGACCTGATCTCATATTTGTAAAAGACAAATTTGGTATTTTGATTTTGAAAATGTAGTTGTTTCTCATGAGATGATGTATGTAAGGTATTCAGAATGGCACCAAATGGGTTAAATGTTGCTTTTTTTTTTTCCTTCGATTATGAACCATGTTGGGTAGATTCCCCCTATTGCCTGTGTGGTCACTAGGACAGAAAGTAAGGGGTAAATTAACCACTTAAGGACCGCCTCATGCCAATATACGTCGGCAGAATGGCACAGCTGGCCACAAGCACGTACAGGTACGTTTCCCTTTAAGAGCCCAGCCGTGGGTCGCGCACGCTCCGGCGCACTCGCAACCTGGTCCTGAGCTCCGTGACCATGGCCGCCGGAGTCCCGCGATCGGGTCACAGAGCTGGAGAACGGGGAGAGGTAAGTGTAAACAAACCTCTCCCCGTGCTTCCTAGTGAGCCTGTCACTGATCGTCTGTTCCCTGTTATAGGTAAAGACGATCAGTGATGTCACATGCCAAGCCACACCCCCTACAGTAAAAAAAAACAAAAAACACACACACTCACACTTAACCCCTACACTGCCCCCTAGTGGTTAACCCCTTCATGGCCAGTGACATTTTTACAGTAATCAGTGCATTTTTAATTGCACTGATCGCTGTATTAATGCCAATGGTCCCAAAAATGTGTCAAAATTGTCCGACGTGTCCGCCATAATGTCGCAGTCACAATAAAAATCGATGATCGCCGCCATTACTGGTAAAAAAATTATTAATAAAAATGCCATAAAACTCCCTTATTTTGTAGACGTATAACTTTTGTGCAAACCAATCAATAAACGCTTATTGTGATTTATTTATTTTTTTACCAAAAATATGTAGAAAAATACGTATTGGCCTAAACTGAGGAAATTTTTTTTTATTTTAGATATTTTTTGGGGATATTTATTATAGCAAAACGTAAAAAATATTGCATTTTTTTCAAAATTGTCGCTCTATTTTTGTTTATAGTGCAAAAAAAAAAAAATACCACCAAAAGAAAGCTCTATTTGTGGGAATAAATGGATGCCAATTTTTTTTGGGAGCAACGTCGCACGACCGCGCAATTGTCAGTTAAAGCGACGCAGTGCCGAATTGCAAAAAGGGGCCTGGTCCTTTAGCTGCAAAATGGTCCGGGGCTTAAGTGGTTAAAGTATGCCAAACCAAAAACTTTTTTTGCTTTTGATTGCGTGGAGAAGGATTTAAATCTTACCGCCATCCTGGCTTCAGTTAAAGGCTGCTCATCGCGCCGCATTCTGTTGCAAAAATGCACGTCGATCTGCCGCGCTTTTGCGTGTTAGGGGGTCCCATTTGCACCATGTTACATGTTGCGCCCTAAATATGGGTATAACCTGGTGCAAAAAGGTGAGTTAAGAATTTGGCCTTCACTTCCTGTCTTGCTGACAGCCAGTTTTACCAGACAGAAAGGGAAGGGAATGCCCAAAAGTCAGCAGATTTTGGATCCATGTCTACAATATCATATATTCCCTGACAGGTACAAGTCTTTAAAATTAAAAACCCACAACGGGCTTTGTTGAACGACCAATTCTAGAGGCTCCGACATGTGAGAAGACATCTCTTTTGTGTTTCTAGCAGCCCATATTGTGATAGCTAGCTCATCAAATACTCCCACTATCTCATTTGACATGAGTATGGTAATTTTTTTTTTTTTTTTTGTCGTTGAACTGGATGGATTCGTGTCTTTTTTTAACCTGACTAACTATGTAACTATGATTAACCACTTCAGCCCCGGATGAATTTACCCCCTTCCTGACCAGAGCACTTTTTGCAATTCGGTACTGCAACACTTTAACTGACAATTGCGCGGTCGTACGATGTGGCTCCCAAACAAAATTTACATCCTTTTTTTCCCCCACAAATAGAGCTTTCCTGAAAGGCTCCATGGCAGCATACGTGTGGGTAGCCCCGCCTCCACGATTACCCAATAGGACCCAACTCCCATAAATCTTTGCTCCTGGCCACTATCAGTGTTCCTTTTTTGTCCTCCCCAGTAGGACCAGATGGTTTCTTTCCTGGAAATAAAACTTCACGACGATCGATTGGCTGATTGACTGAGAAATTTTCCTCCGATAGGCCCTGACTGTTAAGCAGGGTATGGAGAGTATTTGCAGAGTAGCGCTGAAGAAAGGATTTCCTACCTGAGTGCGCACGGTCTGTGTCCCGTTGTTATGGGTGACCATTATCTGCTGGAGGTATGGCGTGTGTGTTCCAGTCCGTTCGGCCAGGTGATCGTTGGTGGAGTGGTGAGCCTTTTATCTATCCATGGCAGCATTGTATTTGTGTGTATTTCTTTTGTTTGTCTTGCGGTCTCCTCCATGCCGTTTGCAATCGCTTCCGCGTTCCAGCAAACCTCTCTCCTACTTACGGGTTATGCAGGCGTTCTGCGCATGTGCGAACCCGGTATGAGACCGAGGCTTGGTTCCCGCGCATGCGCGCGAGCGCCTCGCGTCTGACGTCGGCGATGACGTCACGGGCGCCAAATTTAAAAGGCTTTGGAAGCTGTCAGAACCCTGGGAATGTTTGCAGTGGTCGCAGCGACTTCCCGGGGCTGTCAGCGCGGCGGTTTAAGGTAAGAGCGTGTCCCTTAGGCTGGGGAAATGCTTTTAAAAAAAATAAATAAAAATGTGTGTTTTATTTTTCTCTTTAGTTGCAGTGTTTCTTAAAACTGTGGGTTTATTGTGAATATGGACGCCTTACTGCCTCCTAGTGGCCAGCCCGCTCATGTTAGGTAGGTCTTTAGTATTTATGCTTTTTATATATTGGAGAGAGTGTTTGGCATAGGTAGGATTGACTGTATATCCTTTTCTCTCTCTGTCTGTTTTACCCTTACAGCCCTTCTGGGTCTGATCCACAACCTAACACTTCTAGACGCAGTGGATCATCAAGATCACACCGCCATAAATCCTCCTCAAGATCTAGCCAGCATAGGTCAAGATCTGAACAGCATAATAAGAATTATTCTCACCCCCCTGCTGCTCACTCCAGCAAGCGTACGGAAAAATCATGCTGGGGGTGCAGGATGCCTGTTCCTTCGGACGTATCCTTATGCGATCATTGCTTCTCCAAAGCTGCAGATGAAAGGGATGATGCAGACCAGCGTTTGGAGTCAATAGTAAGACGGGTTGTGAAGGAGTCTCTGCAGGAGAGGGACGCTCTACAGCTGTGTGAATCCCCGTCAGAATTATTGGCTCCTCCACCTGGAGAGAACCCATTGCAGGAGACATGGGAATCCTCTCAGCCAAGCCGCCTATCTGCTCCCATCTCAGATAGTGAATCTGACTGTGAGGATCCTGGTTTAGGTTTTGACTATGGACTGGTGCCTTCATTGGTCAAAGCAGTGAGAGAGGCTCTGAAGTGGGAAGACCCTGTTACTTCCCCACCAAAGCAGAGAAAGTTCTTTAAACAGCTCAATAAGGAGCGACAATTTTTTCCCTTCCTTTCAGAGTTGGGTGACATTATTACCGAGGAATGGAGCAAGGTGGATAAAAAGGGTTCCATGCAGTCAAAAATCCTGAAATTATATCCCTTTAAAGAAGAGGATGTGAAGCACCTGGAGTCAGCACCACTGGTGGATGCAGCGCTCATGCGTTTGGTGAGATATGTAACCCTACCCTTAGAGGATACGGTATCCTTTAAAGATCCTTTGGAAAGGCGGATCGATTCAGACCTTAAGAGGATATATCTGACTTCTGGAATGGCTTGCAAACCAGTGCTTGCAATGGCAGCGGTATCCAAGGCCATAGAATCCTGGGCTGATTCTGTAGAGGAATTCCTGAGGGGTATTTCTATTGAATCAGCAAAAGACTCCCCTATTCAAGAAATCAGGATGGCGTCTGCCTTTTTGGGGGAGGCATCTATTGATGTTATCCGCCTGATATCTCGGGATATGTTAGCAGCAGTCTCAGCTCGCCGTGCGTTATGGCTCCGTCCATGGCTGGCGGATCCAGCATCCAAACAGGCCTGGTGCCGTATTCCCTTTGAGGGGTCATCTTTGTTTGGTAACAAGCTGGATACTGCCATATCCCGGGCTACAGGTGGGAAATCTGGGTTTCTTCCCCAGGACAGACGTCTTCAAAATCAAAGGCGTCCATTTCCTAGAAGACAAGGCCCTGATCGTGCCAGGGAGGCGCGGAGCTATAGACCTGGTCGAGAATTCTCAAGGTCATGGAGATCCAGGCAATCTTCTTTCAAAAATACCTCAAAAGGGGGTTCGTCCGGCAAGCAGGATTCCGCGAAATCCTTTTGAAATTGGGCCCGCTCAAACTTGTCAGGTGGGGGCTCGTCTTCTCCACTTCAGGCATGTTTGGGCGGCCTCAATTCGGGATTTTTGGACTGTAAAAACAATTTCCTCAGGTCACAAGTGGGGTTTTATCAGCACCCCAAAGCTAAGATTTATTCCCACAAATCTTCCAGAATCAAAAGAGAAGAAACAAGTCCTATTGACCTACGTGAACTCTTTACTGGATCAAGGCGCAGCCGTTCCCGTTCCAGAAGAAGAACGTGGAGAGGGCATGTATTCCCCTTTGTTTCTGGTTCAAAAGAAAAATGGCACATGGAGGCCGGTAATAGATTTGACCCATCTCAATTCCTTCATTCGCAAAGAGAAGTTCAAGATGGAATCTCTGCTTACCATCCAGCAGTCCGTGTATCTGGGGGACTGGATGATATCAGTCGATTTGAAGGACGCTTACTTCCATGTTCCCGTGGCAAAGGAGTTTCAACAATACCTCCGCTTTGCAGTAGGCATTCAACATCTTCAATTTACATGTCTTCCCTTTGGGTTAACAACGTCCCCACGGGTCTTCTCCAAAGTTCTTTTGGCAGTTGTGGCCTTTCTCAGAGTCAAAGGTGTTCGTCTCCATCACTATCTCGACGACCTTCTTCTGCTATCCCAGAACAAAGATCAGCTCTTGGAGCACAAAGACCTAGTCATCTCCACTCTACAGGAGTTCGGGTGGCTTCTGAACTTAGAAAAGAGTCACCTAGATCCAACTCAGTCTCTTGTTTTCCTAGGGGCGCAGTTCAACACAGCAGAAGGTACTATCGCCCTTCCAGAAGAGAAGGTTGGAGTCATACGAGACAGGATTCATGCAGCCCTTGCAGCATCCCATCTCTCGGCTCTCCAATGTCTGAGGGTGATTGGCACAATGTCAGCCACCATTCCCATGGTAAAGTGGGCCCAGTGGCACACTCGTCCCTTTCAGAAGGGGTTTCTACAACAGTGGGACTTATCCAGCCAGACACAGCGCATATTCCTCACTCCAGCCATGAGGACGTCTCTTCTTTGGTGGCTACAGGGGAAGAACCTGCGCAACCACCATTCAATCATTCCCATCTCATGGGTCACGGTAACTTCAGATGCCAGCAACCGAGGATGGGGCGCTCACTGCCTTTCGGAGGTCGCTCAGGGCAGGTGGACGTTTCCATCACAGAGAGTCGTCTCCAATGTTCTGGAGCTAAGAGCGGCCTTCCAGGCGCTTCGGTCATTCCATCATCTGACAGCGAATGCCTCGGTCATGCTAAGGTTGGACAACACAACCGCGGTGGCTTACGTAAAGAAGCAAGGGGGAACTCGCAGCTGGTCCCTGTTACAGGAGACGGAGCCAATAATGAATTGGGCTCAGAAGAATTTGTCCAACCTTTCTGCAGTCTACATCCCAGGGGTGCAGAATGTTCAGGCGGACTTCCTATCGCGTGTCGAGTTGGACAACAACGAGTGGTCTCTACACCGGGAAGTATTCGATTGGCTCCTGACCTTAGGATTGTCCCTGGAAGTCGACTTGTTCGCTTCCCCGTGCAATCGGAAGCTTCCGAAATATTACTCAAGGTTCAGGGATCCCCAGGCATATGGGATAGATGCCCTCACAGAACATTGGAAGTTTCAGACAGCTTACGCCTTCCCTCCAGTTCCGGTGATCCTGCAATTCCTTCGGAGACTCAGGTCAGAGAAGGCGGAGATTCTCGCAGTAATTCCTTTCTGGCCCAACAGACCTTGGTTCCCTCTACTGCTGCTCCTCAGTTATCAAGAGCCAGTTCCCCTGCCTCTCAGGTCGGATTTGCTATCTCAAGGCACAAGGTTACATCCATGCCCATCATGTCTGAACCTCAAGGTATGGTTTTTGAGAGGGAAAGGCTAGAAGCTCTTGGTTGTCCGGAAGAGGTCATCCCAACCCTTCTCAATTCCAGACGCGGGAGTACTAATAGGGTATATGAGCGTATATGGTCCAAGTTTTCGGCCCATATGTCCTCCAGAGAAAATTCTTGCAGTTCTCCAACAATACAAGACATACTAAGCTTTCTTCAAACAGGCCTTGATTTACCTCTAGCTATCAGTTCATTGAGAGTCCAAGTATCGGCTATTTCAGCCTTTACGGGTATTTCCTGGGCAAACCATGCACTGGTACAACAATTCTTCAAGGGAGCTACTAGGCTCAGACCCCAAAGAAAACCAAGGTTTCCTAAATGGGACCTCCCTTTAGTGCTGGATTTTCTCTCAAACCTTGGAAAGGATTCTACGGAGCCTCTGTCCATAAGGGATCTCACTCTCAAGACCATCTTCTTGGTAGCTATAACCTCAGCCAAGAGAGTTTCTGAGATTAGGAATCTAGGTTCGGAAGAACCCTTTCTGACTTTCTTTCCAGATAGGGCAGTATTGATTCCCATGTTGGGATCGCATCCCAAAGTAACCTCGGTCTTCCATGAGAATCAGGAAATTGTGCTTCCCACTTTCAAAAACTCAGAGAGTCAGGATGTTCATCCTCTGGACGTAGGACACGCGCTGAAACAATATTTGGAAGTCACAGCTCCCTTTAGACAAACGAAATTTCTTTTTGTTCTCCCTCATGGCAAGAATAAAGGATTGCAAGCTTCGGCTAGATCTATCTCTACCTGGATCATTCAGATCATTCAGAGGGCGTACAGAGCAAAGGGCTTGGCTCCTCCTGAGGCATTAACAGCTCATTCAACACGGAGTATTTCAACATCGTGGGCAGCTTCTCGCCATGTGGCGCCTGAAGTTATTTGCAGAGCGGCCTCTTGGTCTTCTATTAATACCTTTGTTTCTCATTACTGTGTAGAGCCAGCGGCTCTGTCTTCTGTTAATTTTGGTTTGCAAGTTTTGTCGGTTGACAATGCTAAATAAACTTTTGTTCTTTGCTCGACATTTTGCCCACCCGGGTGTGTTTGGCGAGTTATTTCCCACACGTATGCTGCCATGGAGCCTTTCAGGAAAACGGAAAATTTATATCAAATACTTACCGTAATTTTCCTTTCCTGATAGGCTCCATGGCAGCAGGAGTTCCCTCCCAAATGTCTGGAGTCGGCTAGTTACGGAACACTGATAGTGGCCAGGAGCAAAGATTTATGGGAGTTGGGTCCTATTGGGTAATCGTGGAGGCGGGGCTACCCACACGTATGCTGCCATGGAGCCTATCAGGAAAGGAAAATTACGGTAAGTATTTGATATAAATTTTCCGTTTTCTTTTGGTGGTATTTGCTCACCTCTGCAGTTTTTTGTCTGGCTTAAGGAAAAGCAATACAATAGATTTAGTTCCAAAAGATGGACAGGCTCTCCAAATAAAGCACTGGAGGAACATCTGGGTATAGGCTGCGCCCCACCCCCCCCCCCCCCCCATGCCTCCAGGACTTAACTCATATAAATTTGAGCCCACCTATGGCCTCTGTGTTCTTTTTTCTTCCTATGCGCAGGACGCAATGTGTGTGGATTAGACTGGATGCAGTCCCTGGTGTCTTGGCTAAATGACCCATAATCCAGGGAGCCTCGATGCTGGTCCTCGGGGCAGCATTTATCATGGCTAACAGCCTTGTCTGTGGTCCACTGGGTCCATGTAAAGTGGGCAGCGGTGTTGGCAGAGTTTGCCCTATGCACGTGCACCCGCGCTGTGCCGGTGTTTACGGTCGGATGCCGGAGGTTGGATGAGCTAATTTTGAAAATGCTGTGGATCCAAATTAATGCTGCATTGCTGGTTATTGTGGTGCCTTGCTCCCTGCAGCCACTATGCATAGCCTGAGCTCCTCCACAGGGAGTTCACACATGGCAATAACCTGTTGGTGGCTTCTCATGTTTGCTTTACTATTGTGCCAACCCCCTCAAAGACCAGCATTTCCAGAGAAGGTAGAGGAATCCCCTTTGGATGTCTACTGGAGACAGCTATGGCCTTTTGAGATATGGGATATCCCTTTATATTTCTATGTGCTCTCCAGTTTTTCACCCCAAAAAAAGGGAGGAGAAGCATTGTAATGAAAATCTCACGAAGAGATTGTCCTCCAGGTCCTCTGATGTACGATCGTCGCGGGTACGCACGATCGTACGAACGCCCTTACGTTCGTACACAGGTGCGCGGGCACGCGCACGGTCGCGTGCGTGCGTCCGTATTGGCGCCAAACGGCCTATTTAAACCAGCCTCTTGCCAACAGTCTTTGCTGTCTGCTCAACAGCGTTATACCTGTGAGACCAGATCTGTGTTGTTGTTCCTGTTTGACCCGGCCTGCCTGTGACCCATCTGCTATCCGCCTGCACCCGACCTCGGCTTGTTGTGACTACTCTCCTGCCTGTTCCCTTGTACTTCGTTCCTGCCTGGTATCCGATTCGGCTTGCTCTGACCATCCGTCTGCTAGAAGGGTAACCTGCTTATATACTGAACTGTTCATCTGCTATAAGTGCCTGCTCATATTGAACTACCTATCTGCTGCAATAACCTGCTGTACTGAACTGTGCATCTGCTATAAGTGCCTGCTCATATTGAACTACCTATCTGCTGCAATAACCTGCTATACTGAACTGTTCATCTGCTATAAGTGCCTGCTCATATTGAACTACCTATCTGTTGCAATAACCTGCTATACTGAACTGTTCATCTGCTATAAGTGCCTGCTCATATTGAACTACCTGTCTGCTGCAAGTCACCTGCTTATACTGGATTGTATTATCTGCTACAAGTGATCTGCTAGTATTACACTATCCATCTGCTTCTAGTACCTGCTTATATTGACTGTTATCTGCTGCAAGCACTTGTGTATATTACCCTGTTCACCTGCTACTAGTGACCTGCTTCCCTGCACTGTTTATCTCCAAGTTACCTGCTCCTTTGAACTGTGTATCTGCTATAAACTACCTGCTGATCCCTTCACTGTGATCACCTGCTCCACTGATCCTCGCCTACCCATCCTACCCATCTGTTGATCCTGCCAGGCACCTGTACCCCTCCTTACTCCTGTGTTCCCTGTTGTATTGCCAGGAAACCGGTAGTGGGAGTCGTAAAGGAGGCCTCTCTCCGCAATCCGGGCTCGCTACTAGAAGGTACGTGACAAGCATGTTTTTTGATGTCTACAATTCCCTTGGTTTGTGTACATTGCAGAAAGATTTTATAATTCTGTTGCAAATTCCTAACTTTTTGTCCACTGGGATTTGTTACTAAGCAAACTATTTTACTGCATTTAATTTTTTTTTATGGGCTGGCTTGTTAAATGGCGCGCAAAACCCTGTGGAAAGGCTATCTATTGGTAATTACCGGTCTCAGAGCAAAACAGCCCTCTTCAGGTTCTTCAATAAAGAAGATGTGGATGGACATGGCTGTATGAGTCTTGCTTTTATATGGTTATATGTTCTGGCAATGACCAGTCTAATAGCCTTCACAGGCAAATCAGACTCTCCAAAGGGGAAGATGTGGAGGAACATGACTGTGTGAATCTTGCTTTGATTTAGCAACCAGAGATGAGGATGATGATGCCTAAAAGGTTGTCTTATTTATTAAACAAGTTTCCCAAGCAAAACATCCCTCTTCAGACTCTATAAGGGGAATACACGGATAAGCATGACAGTATGTATTCCACTGGCTCAGGCAGCCAGGGATAAGGGTGACACCTAATAGGATGTAACATTTAATAAACACATTGTCAATACACTCTAAAGGAGTGGTTTCTGCTCACTCTTTGAAAGGGTTATCTGCTCTGTCAATGAGAAGCTGCCTAGCCATACCAGGTGAAACAGCCCATTTCCCGAATTGAAGGGGTCATATATTGTGCCAATGAGTAGTCTCAGAACATCCTCAATTAAACATATGGTTAAGAAGACACTCTAAAGGAATTGCTGAATTCATCTTCTGCAATGGCCATCTATTCTGGCAATGTCCAGTCTTCTATTCAGGGTATTCTCATGCCAATCAATCCTCTTCAGTCTCTTCTGAACTGGAAGATGAGGACAACCTTTGTCCATATTGGTAAGGTTGGTGAAATGCCTCTAAATAGAAGTGAATCTTTGGAAGAATTTTAAAGTGGTGTTGCCACCAAAAAATAAAAGTGTTTAAAAATCTTTAAAAAAAATAAAATAAAATAATTGAAAAAAAAATTAAATATTTTTTACTCACCTCTAAATACCTGTTGCTAAGGGGTCCCTCTTAATCTGCCTTCTTCCTTGCCAGGGCTGGTGACATCACTTCCCCTCGCGCCGCACAGTCATCTGGGACCTGTGACGTGTCCCAGAAGACTGTACGGCGTATCACGGCGCCCTGAGCATGCGCAGTGGGTGCCCGGCTGTGAAGCCACAGCCAGGTGCCCACAGTACGAATGACGGTGCCGCGAGCGGAACGGGGAACGAGGGGGGGCTTCCTTCCCCCGCATCGCTGGACCCTGGGACAGGTAAGTGACCGATTATTAAAAGTCAGCATCTGCAGTATTTGTAGCTGCTGACTTTTATTATTATTTTTTTTTTTTTTAGGGGCACCCAACTTTAAGTACCTCCAGAGGACTGCTTGAAAATTCCCTTATGTTGGATGGATCAAGTGCTCGTTGTACAAGATTGGAGTATGTTGTCACAGCAGGAGGTCAAAGTTATGCCCTTTTGAACTAAAAGATGTCCAGGGGTTGGGATTACCCCTCTCAAAACATAAAAAGGGGACACCATTCAGAGAAAAGGACAACGCTGCACACCCCGGAGAATTGTCAAAGAGGGAAATTCCCCCATATGGGGTTTTCTAGGCAGCAAATAATAAAAAAAAAATGAAGAAAAAAATGCTACGAAGGAATAAAAATAGACTTCAATTTTATTAGACAAAATATCAAAAAAACTGAGTTTTTTTTAAAATAGTGAATGTGGGAAGATAATTGGTTAAAATAGGAGCTGTGGTACAGAAGATATAAACATTAAAGCACCAGCGCAAGTGGGAGCATTTGCAACATATAATAATGTACAATACTGAAGTGCTACAATGATGGTAATCCTGACGCGTGTCGACCCCGCCGGATCTTCTTCAGAGGATTTGTACGCCATAAAAGCAGTAGCATAAATTGAAGTACATGCAAGAAAAACCACAAAATGTGATATAATAAAATCTGATCACTGTAACTACATCATATTATCTTTATAATTACCACCGTGTTGCACAGTGTCTCGTGGACCTATATCGTCAGGGTAGAGTCCCTCATCAGATTCCCACCAAAGACCCCCGGCCAGTAGGGCACACCAGTCGGGGGGGGGGGGGGCAGTAAACCGTCCCGGCGTGGCTTACGAGGAGTCACAGCATTAGGTTCCCAAAATCCCGGGTGGGTAGCTGAGGGTAGACGCTCACCTGTGGTTGAGCAGCAAATATAACCTGCATCAGTCTCCTAATTAATATAGATATTGTCAATGTGATATACATGAGTGTCTAAAACTTAATAATACAAGAAAGAAGATGAATATGTATCCAGGAAAACCTAAGGGCTACAACTGTGAGTCTTTTGAGAACTAACAGAGCCGGCATTTTTTTTTTCCAGAGGTGGACTCGCTCAAATCCCCAGTCAACACCAAGTTGCTGAAGTTTTATTCCATGGCCCAGAATACGCAAGCAATCAGGCTGGAGGTGCTGACCGCAGAACCGCAAAGTGGATCTCCAACACAGCTTATGTCTTTCTGCTGGTCCCTCTGATTCTCAGCTTCCAGCTGAGGCTGTGGTGGGGGGAAGGTGACAGTTCTGGACTGGTGATAATCCCAGATTGGCCAAAGGGGCCTTGGTACCTTCTGCTGATCCATTGAGTGTCAAGGATTGACTCCCTCTGCCTGTAAGATCAAATCTTCTCCAAAGTTCCATTCATCCAGCATCCGACAGGCTCAGGCTGATGACCTGGGTCTGGAGAGGCAGAGGCTAATGGATTTTGAATACTCTGTGAAGATTGTGAATACTCTTACGAACGAAAACAAGAAAGGACAGTGCTAACCATGCCTATAGTAGAATATTGCATTAATTCCCAGCATTATTGCTGATCATGATTTTAAGCCGGACTCTGCAGAAGTCTGTTCTGATATGTCTGCAGGCGTGGCTTGATTTAGGTCTATGCGTTAGTGTGCTATAGGCACACATTTCAGCTATCTCTGCCTTCACCGGCATACAGTAGACATCCAACACTTAATTATACTGTTTTTCAAGATGCAATTTGACTGAAACCTCAAATTGTTTTTTCCAAAATGGGATCTCCCATTGCTGTTGGACATTATTGCATCAGATGCCTTCAATCACCCTGTGGTACCTCTCTCTGAAACTGCTTTACTGGTGGCAATAACATCAGCCAGAGGAGAGTCAGCATTGGTGGCCTTGGGGTTTAAAGAAGCCATACTTGCGTACTACCCAGACAGGGTGGTACTCATGCAAATGCTCAAATTTTGTGCCTGAACTAACATTCAGAGCCTATATCACACAAGAGGTTGTCCCCCTACGTTCCTTTTGGGGAGTACTCAAGAAATTAGCCCATCCGATGTGGGCCAAGCTTTAAAATGCCATCAGGAAGTCGGAGCATCTGTTTTTAATTCCAGGTGGAACACATAATAATTTTACGGCTTCCAGCAAGATTATTGCCTCTTGGTTGGTAAAGCTCATCTCTTTGGCCTAAAAGTTGAAAGGGTTGGCTGTGCCAGGAGAATCACGGCACTCTTTGCTAGAAGAGTCTCGACTTTGAGAGTGGCAGCAGGCTGAGCGTCTACAAGGCAACTACGTGGGCACCAAAATATTCATATTCATGCCTTAATGAAGTTGAGTTTGGCAGAGGCATCCTGACTTCTGTTATTTTAGACAGAATTGAGGAGTGTGTAGCATCATCCCTCCCCGTTTTATCGGTAGTTAGTTCCCAGCTGTGCTGACATGGAGCCCTCAGGAAAACTGAAAATTTAATTAAAATACTTACCGTTGTTTTCCTCTCCTGACGAGCTCCATGGCAGCACAGATCCAACCCAGCTTGGTAGGAATAGTTACAGAACGCCGAGGCTGAAGGTGGGCTCAAATTTATAGTTAAGTCCTGGAGGCATGGTGGCAGAACATATACCCAGCTTTACCGCTATGGAGCTTGAAAGGAAAATTAAGTAAGTGAATTCAATTTTCTGTTTTTGTTGCAGGGGTTTAGACATTAATGGCTGCGTTTGAGTTATTTTAAGGGGACAGAAACCAGAAAAAAATCCCTGGCCCTTTCCATAAAATACACAGATATGAACTACATCCATGTTAAATGGACTGTAGGGTGTTACTACAAAACTGAAATCACACTAAAAAAATGCATAGGTGTGAAGCAGGCCTAAGAGCCTGTGTTGATGGGCTTTTGGATTGTGTTGATAGCTGCAGTTTGAGATGCTTAAGATCGTTCAGAAATGAATGATTAGTGTATCTGACCTGCTTTAACCGAGCTTTCATTTCCATAGACTTGTATGGTAATGCAAATCTGTTTGAAGTGAACAAAAGGCTATTAATCCAGGCTGTGTAGGCTCTTCAAGTTAGGAAGTGATCCAATGGACCCCTTTACCTGTTCACTGTATGCTAAGCAGTTTGTAATGTTGCAAGGTTAATTTACTTCCCCTTTGACTTGGTCTTTATGTGTGACCATGGTTGGGACATTCAACTAACTTTCTTTGGAGGACCAATGTGGTTTATTCAATGTTGTCTGCAAAGGAGTGTGCAATAGTGACAATGTAATACGAGGGGTGTTCAAGTCAAACCGTGACTTTTACATTTTACAGCTATAAAAAGGGATGCTAGCATGGTGGTACTACATAGTAAGTGGCAAGTGTATTCTATTACTGATAGGCAGCGCACATGTCACGGGCCAGTCCAGAGATCGTTAATCAAGATGGCAGACAACAGTGATAGTGCGTGCATAGATCAACGTGTAGTGACTAACTTTCTTGTGAATGAAGGTGTAAAACCCACAGATATCGACAAAAGGCTTCAAGCACAGTATATTGATGAAAAGCTCAGCTGCAGTAGGACATTTGAATTGTGTAATTGTTTCAAAGATGGCCGTACGTCTATCAGTGATGATCCTGGTCATGGTGGTCTCCAGCCCACAGCAATCATTCCTGTGAACATTCAGAGCGTGGAACGCCTGATCCTGGATAATCGACACGTAACCTGTAATTGCACAAGACACTAATCTATATGTGGGAACACAATCATTCACAAACATTTGCATTTTTGAACAGTTGGACCCCCTAAATAAGTCACTCGAAGGTCAGCATTTCAGCACTAATAACGAAGTGAAGCAGGCCATCCTAGAATAGTTTAGGTGTATGGACACATTTTTCTGTGCCAAAGCTTCCCAGGCATTCGTTAAAGTGTATAAATGTAGCAGGATGTTGGAAAAATACATGTAGTTTCCACTCCTTGAAATGTGTTCTTTTATCATATAAACTCCTGGGTTTACTTGAACGTCCCTTGTGTGTATATATGTATATATACTGTATATACAGTGTTTGTGCACTTGGGGGTGGGTAGCTGGATGGGGCACACTTCTTATTCTTAATTCAGGGACCCAAGTTTTGCCAATAGGGAAGGTTGTGGGCCCAGTGAGCTTCCCCACTTACAGTTTGTAGGGCCAACAGGCCAGAATGATAGCAGACTACCCAAAATCTGAAAAATATTTCTCAAAAGGGGTGGAAAAAGGAATACAAAAGAGAACCATTAGTGCAATGTTATATGGCCAACATACAGTATATATTTCAGAGCAATCACGGGAGGGTACTCACTATGTACTATGCATAAAGTGTGTTGAAATGGCCACAATGGCTGACAATGCGGTATGGTTGGGAGGCAGGGACAGCGCATTGGTTTACATCTACTTTATCAATGACACAAAGCGGCACCTGGCGATTTCCATTTTTGCAGTTCCCTTCCAGAAACACCCAGAATAGTGAATGAAAGACTTTTTTTCTTCTGCACACTGAATTGGCGCCAGAAACTTCTAGTTTGGGTGCAGCACCTGGCAGCAAAGTCCATGCCAACTCTTTTAAGGATGATGGTGTTGTAATTACTAGGCACCTGAGCCCCGTGAATCTGCAATTTTCTCTTTATGAAAGTCATTATATTAATGAGTGGTTAATCGTTAGTCATGTGCTTGAGGAAGAATAATACAGCTTTTATTCAATAAAAATATGCAGCAACAGCAGTCTGTAGCTTCTGTACTATGTGTAGTTCAAAAATATCTTACCTAATATCAGTCCCTTCACAAGTGCAAAATTCCTCACCCATACATGTTTTTTTACTTTCATTGCACTAGTCTTGAGGGATTACATTTGTGGTAGACTTCTTTAAAACAAAAATTAAAAATTAAATAAAAAAGGCCAAAAACTGTAGAAAGCAACCAAATGGAAATAATCTTTACTCTGTAGTATACAGCTTTTGCAGTAGTACACTAAATTGCCAAACGTTTGTGGACAACTGGCTATCACATCTACATGAACTTGTTGGACACCCATTCCAAAACCATGTCCGTTATTATACGGATTTGTTCCCTCAATGGTGGCTATAACAGCTTCCACTCTTCTAGTAGAGATTTTGGAACGTGTTTGTGGGAATTTCTTGGTATTCAGCCCAAAGAACATCGGTGAGACCAGGTGCTGATGTTGGGTGAGAAGCGTGCAGTTTAAATTCCAGTTTATTCCAAACAATCAGTAGGGTTGAAGTTAGGGCTCTGTGCAGACCACTGTAGTTGCTCAGTACAAAACCCACCAAACTATGTCTCTATGGACCCAACTTTGTGCAGAGGGGCACAGACACTCATGCTAGAACTGAGAAGTGTTTTTAGAAGACTAGAAGCACGCAGTTGTATAAAATCTCTGTATGCTGTAGCGTGAATCACACCCTTCACTGGAAACACTTGAACCCAATAATTTTTAGGGGTGTCGACCAAAGTTTGGCCATATAATGTAAATTTGGTATGGTACATGTAACCACTCGTCAACTGCCATTACCAAATGTCACTTTTTAAGCAACCCTTAGAACCAGTAAGAATTGATGAAAGCATTAGGCCCCCTTTAGACCTTTGTGGTCCATTTACAGTGCCTTGAAAAAGTATTCACACCCCTTGTAATTTTCCACATTTTGTCATGTTACAACCAAAAACGTAAATATATTTTATTGGCATTTCATGTGATAAACCAACACAAAGTGGCACAGAATTGTGAAGTGGAAGGAAAATTATAAATGGTTTTCACATTTTTTTGCAAATAAATATGTGAAAAGTGTGGAGTGCATTTGTATGGCGCCCCCCCGGAGTCAATACTTTGTAGAACCTCCTTTCGCTGCAATTACAGCTGCAAGTGTCTTTGGGGATGTCTCTACCAGCTTTGCACATCTAGAGAGTGACATTTTTGCTCATTCTTCTTTGCAAAATATCTCAAGCTCTGTCAGATTGGATGGAGAGCGTCTGAACAGCAATTATCAAGTCTTGCCACAGAATCTCAATTGGATTTAGGTCTGAAATTTGACTGGGCCATTCGAACACATGAATATGCTTTGATCTAAACCATTCCATTGTAGCTCTGGCTGTATGTTTCGGGTTGTTGTCCTGCTGGAAGGTGAACCTCCACCCCAGTCCCAAGTCTTTTGCAGACTCTAACAGGTTTTCTTCCATGATTTCCCTGTATGTGGCTCCATCATCTTCACATCAACTCTGACCAGCTTCCCTGTCCCTGCTGAAAAAAATCATCCCCACAACATGATGCTGCCACCACCATGTTTTACGGTGGGGAGGGTGTGTTCAGGGTGATGTGCAGTGTTAGGCCGCGTACACACGGGCGGACTGTTCGCCCAACATTGTCCGCTGAACAGTGTTTGGGCGGACAGTCCGCTCGTGTGTGGGCTTTCAGCGGACAGTTTCAGCGGACAGTTGGACGGACAAAGTCTTTCGGAAATTCCGAAAAACTGTCCGCTGAAACTGTGTTTGAGCGAACAGTCCGCCCGTGTGTGGGCCTGTCCGCTGTACTTTCGAAATGAGCGGACTGTTCCCGCTCGGAAAGTCCGCCCATTTCGAGCGCGTGTACAGGTAGGCGGGGCCCGCGAAGGAGACGTTGCGGGCTCCGCCGCCTGGAATGGGCTTAAAGGGGAACCCCAACGCCGAAAAAAATCGGCGTGGGGGTTCCCCCAAAGTCCACACCAGACCCTTGTCCGAGCACGCTACCCGGCCGGCCAGGAAAGGGGGGCGAGCGAGCGCGCCCCCCCTCCTGAGCCGTACCAGGCCGCGTGCCCTCAACATGGGGGGTGCCTTGGGGAAGGGGGGGCCGCGCGGCCCCCCCACCCCAAAGCACCTTGTCCCCATGTTGATGAGGACAAGGGCCTCTTCCTGACAACCCTGGCCGTTGGTTGTCGGGGTCTGCGGGCGGGGGGCTTATCGGAATCCGGGAGCCCCCTTTAAGAAGGGGGCCCCCGGATACCGGCCCCCCACCCTATGTGAATGAGTATGGGGTACAATGTACCCCTACCCATTCACCTGTGAAATAAAGTACAAAAAAAAACACAACACAGGGGAAAAAATATTTTATTGCACAGCTCCGGGGGTCTTCCGTCTTCGGGGGTCTTCTCGCCGGACTCCTCCGCTATGTGTGTGTAGCTCTTTTGCTAGCGGAGGAGTCCGGCTTTCTTCCTCCCCGCCGCCGGCCTCTTCTCCCGACTTCGGGGGTCTTGTCCCCCTCTTCGGTTCTTCTGCCGGGCCACCGCGCCTTCTTCTAGCTCTTTTACAGGCGGTGGCCCGGTCTTCTGTCGCCGCTGTCGCTGTCGCCGCCTTCCGTTCTTGTTCTTCTTCTTGTTCTTCTTCTTCTTCTCCAGGCGATGTTGACACGTCGCTCCCTCCGGCCGGAATGCCAGGGACACGCTCCGCTGCCACTTATATAGTGACAATGGTGCGGTGTCACATGGTATATGTCACATGGGTTGGTCACATGGTGACCCCGCCCCCTTACGATGTCATAGTCCCCATGTGACATCAACCCATGTGACCAACCCATGTGACATATACCATGTGACCCCGCCCCATTGTCACTATATAAGTGACCGCACAGCGCGGCTCTGGCATTCCGGCCGGAGGGAGCGACGTGTCAACATCGCCTGGAGAAGAAGAAGAAGAACAAGAAGAAGAACAAGAACGGAAGGCGGCGACAGCGACAGCGGCGACAGAAGACCGGGCCACCGCCTGTAAAAGAGCTACAAGAAGGCGCGGTGGCCCGGCAGAAGAACTGAAGGCGGCGACAGAAGAACGGAAGGCAGCGGCGACAGAAGACCGGGCCACCGCCTGTAAAAGAGCTAGAAGAAGGCGCGGTGGCCCGGCAGAAGAACCGAAGAGGGGGACAAGACCCCCGAAGTCGGGAGAAGAGGCCGGCGGCGGGGAGGAAGAAAGCCAGACTCCTCCGCTAGCAAAAGAGCTACACACACATAGCGGAGGAGTCCGGCGAGAAGACCCCCGAAGACGGAAGACCCCCGGAGCTGTGCAATAAAATATTTTTTCCCCTGTGTTGTGTTTTTTTTTGTACTTTATTTCACAGGTGAATGGGTAGGGGTACATTGTACCCCATACTCATTCACATAGGGTGGGGGGCCGGTATCCGGGGGCCCCCTTCTTAAAGGGGGCTCCCGGATTCCGATAAGCCCCCCGCCCGCAGACCCCGACAACCAACGGCCAGGGTTGTCGGGAAGAGGCCCTTGTCCTCATCAACATGGGGACAAGGTGCTTTGGGGTGGGGGGGCCACGCGGCCCCCCTTCCCCAAGGCACCCCCCCATGTTGAGGGCACGCGGCCTGGTACGGCTCAGGAGGGGGGGGCGCTCGCTCGCCCCCCTTTCCTGGCCGGCCGGGTAGCGTGCTCGGACAAGGGTCTGGTGTGGACTTTGGGGGAACCCCCACGCCGATTTTTTTCGGCGTTGGGGTTCCCCTTTAAGCCCATTCCAGGCGGCGGAGCCCGCGACGTCTCCTTCGCGGGCCCCGCCTACCTGTACACGCGAAATGGGCGGATTTGCCTCCGCCTTACGTGGGCGAGTCCGTTCATTTCAAAAGTTGAGCGGACTGTGTGGCAAACAGTTCGTTGAAACAGTCCGCTCGTGTGTGGGCAAGTCCGCTCATGCAAATTTTGAGCGGACTGTTTGCCGAAACTGTTTGACGAACAAGGTTGGGCAAACAGTCCGCGCGTGTGTACGCGGCCTTAGTTTTCCACCACATATAGCGCTTTTTTTTGGCCAAAAAGTAAAATTTTTGTCTCATCTGACCAGAGCACCTTCTTCACATGTTTGCTGCATCCCCCACATTCCTTATGGCTTTCTTTCCACAATGGCTTTCTTCTTGCCACTCTTCCATAAAGGTCAGATTTGTGGAGAGCACGACTAATAGTTGTCCTGTGGACAGATTCTCCCACCTGAGCTGTGAATCTCTGCAGCTCCTCCAGAGTTACCATTGGCCTCTTGGCTTCTTCTCTGACTAATGCTCTCCTTTCCCGGCCTCTCAGTTTAGGTGGACGGCCATGTCTTGGTAGGCTTGCAGTTGTGCCATACTCTTTCCATATTCCGATGACGAATTGAACAGTGCTCCGTGAGATTTTCAAAGCCTAACCCTGCTTTCAACTTCTGCACAACTTTATTCCTGACCTGTCTGGTGTGTTCCGTGGCCTTCAAGATGCTTTTTGTTCACTAATGTTCTTTAACAAACCTATGAAGGCTTCTCAGAACAGCTGTATCTATACTGAGATTAAATTACACACAGGTGGACTCTATTTACTAATTAGGTGACTTCGGAAGGCAGTTGGTTCCACTAGATTTTAGTTAGGGGGTATCAGAGTAAAGGGGGCTGAATACAAATGCACGCCACACTTTTCAGATATTTATTTGTAAAAAATGTTGAAAACCCTTTATCATTTTCCTTCCACTTCACAATTATGTGGCACTTTGTGTTGGTCTATCACATAAAAACTCAATAAAATACATTTACATTTTTGGTTGTAACATGACAAAATGTGGAAAATATCAAGGGGTACAAATACTTTTTCAAGGCACTGTAGATGTGTAGCTGCACATACGGTAGTGTGTGTTGCTTTAAGGCAGCCCATTCATTTTTGAAAAACCTGCCAATGCAAGGCATCAGACCAAAATCGCCATTGCAGTAAAGGGCATATCTACAATATGTAAAAGGGGCCTCTAGCAAAATGTGCTATGGCTCCGCTTCCATAATTGCCAGGTGTGAAGAAAATATATGGTAAGGAGAAATATATAAATCCCTTCCCTTTCTATCATTGGACAGCATTGTCACATGGTGAGTGGGAGAACGTTTAGACCTAAGTAAGCTCAAGCTTGGGGGATTCAGAGCTTGCACAGGAATTTTTCCCACTCCCTAAGGATGAACCAAGCATCATGGGAGCAAAAGAATGTACATTTATGTTTCTAGGAATATGGAGGACATTAAAGATTAAATATTCAAACAACGCAGCACTTTAGAGATTCACCAGTCCAAAAAAAAATAAAAAATGGCGTAACCTCCACCTTGAATTATGGACTGCATGGAGACCTCACTGTTATTAAGAGCTTTATATGCACTTAAAACTGAACTTCAGCTGTAGTTTGTATTGTATAGTTACACTGATCCAGATTGGACCAATGTAACTATGCATATGAAATACCCATGGGACAGCTGTGGAAGTGTAAAACCAAAACAGTAGTCACCGTTATTAGACCGCTTTCACACTGGGACGGTTTTCAGGCGCTTAAGCGCTGGAAATAGCTTCTGCTAAGTGCCGGAAAACCACCTCCCATTCATTCAAGTGTGACTTTTCACACTGGGGTAGGGTGCTTGTGGGATGTTCCGAAAAAATCCTGCAAGCAGCATCTTTGGGGCGGGTTGGGAGCGATGTATTTAGCACTCCCAAAACATGCTGCCCATTAGAATGAATAGGCAGAGCTTCTGAAGCACCCTTAAAAGCGCTTCAGAAAGCGCCTCACCATGGGAG
Source organism: Lithobates pipiens (assembly GCF_037356315.1). Classification (NCBI taxonomy): domain Eukaryota; kingdom Metazoa; phylum Chordata; class Amphibia; order Anura; family Ranidae; genus Lithobates; species Lithobates pipiens. The sequence goes on along the minus strand of NW_027507790.1, from coordinate 267,188,383 downwards.
TTTTTAACCCCTTCTTTGGGGTTAAAAATGCTGTGCTAATGGCTACAAAGCTCCACTTAAACAGCGGTAAAGCACCGCTGAAACGAGTGGCGCTTTACCACGAATGCAGCCATAGTGTGAAAGGAGTCTTAGCCCTTGCACACACGGTCGGAGATTCCGACAACCAAATCCGTCGGAATTACTCAGACGGATTAATTCCGGAAGAGGTCCGGAAGTGATGTTGCATACACACGGTCGGACTAAGTTGTCGGAAAATCCCTTTGTACATAACGTGATGACGTTATTTCGTTACGACGGGACTATGTTCAAGCTAGTAGCCAATAGCTTTGGTCTAGGAATTTGATCTGAGCATGCATGGCATTTTGTCCGTCGGAGTGGGCTACACATGATCGGAGTATGTCCGATAGGAGCATTTTGTCGGAAAATTTTACCGGCAAGTTTGAAAAGTTGGTCTGTCGGATATTCAGACGGAAAGTCAGATGGAGACCACACACAGTCGGATTATCCGACAAAGCGGTCCGATAGGACACATTCCGTCTGAATCTCCGACCGTGTGTACAAGGGCTTAGAGTAATTACTGCTGTCTTCTAGATCCCAGTGGCAAGTAGCTGTCCTGCTGTAAGGGGGCTACTCAGTTGGCATGATGGCCATTCACAGAAGGCTTTGCATTTTTCTCAATAAATGCAAAGTGCTCTGTGATTGGATGAAGTTGAGATCATGACATCACCTCTCCACAGAGAACACATTGTATTCATTATGAAAAATGCAAGGCATTGTGTGAATGCCATCCATGCTGAGAGCGCACTCCCTTGAGGTTATTATGCAGCAGGGGACCAGGATCCAGAAAACATACTTTTTTTAAAAAATCTTTTTATTAAGTGGCATACTTGCATTGGGCCATGCAATAAGCTCAATACCTGTTACCCAGGTTCAAGGTATATTAGGAAAGGTCTGTATCCACAGCTTCCACACCCTTTCCCTTCTGCAGTCTTAATGTCCTCAGTTGGCAAATCCAAGGGGCGGAGAGTTTATACAAGAACAACCTCACATAATGCAGATAATTAATGTTTATTAAAACATTAAAAGGTATAACATTACAGAAAAAAGAGGAACTCTAATATACAATAATCTCTTTGGATTAGTACAAAGTGTGGAATGTCACAATCACAGACTCTGCTTATGCATTTCATCTATCAGGGGCCCCAATGCATGTGACTGTGGAGGAACCAGCAGGTTAGCATGTATCCGACTCACACGGAAGCAGGACCCAGCCCCATGCTCCAGGGGGCCCATGCGGCTCCACTGTGCACCTGTATAGGAGGGGCAGTTATGGGGTGACATTTCCCTGGTATGTCAACCCCGCCACCCCTCCTATCCAGGCCCTGCAGTCAGGTCTATGCACGGTGTCTAGCACGCCATGCCCCTGCCTCAGGATATTTTGCTGAGCTATAAACCAGTTGTGGGGGAAGGGGATCCAGAGAAGGCTGAACTACAAGTCCCTGAAGAAGAAGGGGGAAAGGGCAGAGGAGCCCATAAGGGGCAACAAAAATTAATTACACCCAACCACCTACTATGACTGACCTAGGATCCTCTGCCCCTAGATAAAATAACAAAAATAAAAACCAATGACACCAGAACTGCCAGGGCAGCAAAGGTCGCCCTTGCGACTGGGCCCTGGTGTTCTGCCACTGTGGGGCGGCCCCAAGACAGCAAGAAGGGGGCCCACTGCTCAACATGTGAAAGGATCCCACTATGGGACTGTAAAAAAGGGCCCTGCGACAGGAGTAAAGGGCCTCTGGATTAGTGGTAAGGGCCCCAGCTGGGGGGCCCTTCACGGTTTCTTTCACCGGGGCCCTGAAGGTTCTAGTTACGCCTCTGCGCGGAAGGGTCAGATAACAGCAGATCCATACCACTTCAAGTCGCCATCCTCTAGAGCAGGGAGAATAAGGCGTCTTCCTTACAGGCTTCCGCACATTAACATGTTTTTTATCATAGCGATAGGGTCACTTTAATGTTAACTACTGATTGGCCCTGCATGGGTGAGGGTTAATCTTCCCAGCTGTGATATAGACAGCAAATAAAAAAAATAAAAAAACTGACTTCAGACATACCTGATTTTCTTTATTCTCATGCCACGTACGCATGACCGGACTTTTTGACAGCAAAGGTCCGACGGAACAAGTCCGTCGGACAATTCGATCGTGTGTGGGCTCCATCGGACCTTTGCTTGCCAAAAATCCGGCAGACTTTAGAAATAGAACATGTTTTAAATTTTCCCACCGGAACTCTGCCGGACCGAAAAATCAGTTCGTGTGTATGCTAGTCTGACGGACAAAACCCGACGCTAGGGCAGCTATTGGCTACTGGCTATGAACTTCCTTATTCTAGTCCGGTCGTACGTCATCACGTTCGAATCCGTCGGACTTTGGTGTGATTGTGTGTGGCCAAGTCCGTTCATTCGAAAAGTCCATCGGAACTCCGCCGAAAGTCAGTCGGAAAGACCGTCGGACCTAGTCCCTCGAAAAGTCCGGTCGTGTGTACGTGGCATAACACTGATCTAGCGAGTTTTACAAACATCCCTTAGAAAACTAAAAATGAAAAAGTAGATTTTGCTTTAAAGGAGAAGTCCAGCCTGGGCTCATTTGGCTGAGTTTCTCTTATGGGTCACAGGAGTGCAATTCGTTTTGCACTCCTGAGACCCGTTTTCAGCGGAGAGCGGTCTGAAGTCTGCTCTCCGCTGACGTCACCAAGATCAGTCCAGGCTGCGCGTCATACCGACTTAGGAAGTCCGAATTCCGCCAGATGCCTTTGATGGCAGTCTCAGCCTCTAGGTGAGCCACTGAGACAGCCAATCCCCGTCCCTCCACAGCTCAGTGCTCCAATGAGTGTGGAGGAGCAGAGCAGGAGAGATGCTGATTGACAGGCAGCAGCTCTCCGTTCAGAGAGGTGAGAGAACCGAGCCATCGGCGGTGTTTGGTGGCTCGGTTCTCAGTGAAGAGGCAGCAGGGAACAGATGCAGCATCGGTCCAATGCTGCATCCACCTAAGTAAGTATGAATCTTAAAAAAAAAATACTTCTCTTTTAATACTCCCATTCAAAGCTGTGCCTGCAGTCATTCATTGCCACCACAAGATGTCCCCAGCCTCACGGGTTGAATGACAGCCAGCATCATTCAGACCACTTCCTGTAAACTCAGGCTGTCATGGACAGTACTCCTGGACCGAGTGGTGCTTATTCCTTTCCAATTTCTGGAGAAAGAAGGATCTGTGATGTCATCAGACTAGAGTAAAAACTACAGGACCATTTGTCTACCAGGGCAATTTTTTTTTTTTCCACACGAATCTGCAATGTTTGCTAGAAATTACTTTAACCACTTAAGCCCTGGAAGGATTTACCCCCTTCCTGGCCACGCCATTTTTTGCAATACGGGACTGCGTCACTTTAACTGAGAATTGCGCGGTCGTGCAACGTTATACCTAAACAAAATGTCCCTTTTTTCACACAAATAGAGCTTTCTTTTGGTGGTATTTGATCACCTCTGCAAATTTTATTTTTTGCACTATAAACAAAAGAAGAGAGACAATTTTGAAAAAATACATTTTTTTTAACTTTTTGCTATAATAAATATCCCAAATTAAAAAAAAAACAACAAAACAAATGTCTTCATCAGTTTAGGCCGATACGTATTCTACATATTTTTGAAAAAAAAATCACAATAAGCGTATATTGATTGGTTTTGTGCAAAAGTTATAGCGTCTACAAAAGAGGGGCGAGATTTATGGCATTTTTTTTTTTTTACTAGTAATGGCGGCGATCTACGATTTTTATCGGGACTGCAACATTGCGGCAGACAGATCCGACACTTTTGACACATGTTTGGGACCATTGACAATTTTACAGCGATCGGTGCTATCAAAATGCACTTATTATTGTATAAATGTCACTGGCAGGGAAGAGGTTAACACTAAGGGGCGATCAAGGGGTTAAATGTGTTCCCTCACCGTGTTTTCTAACTGTGGGAGGATGGGACGGACTTGGGGAGGAGACCGATCGTTGTTCCTATATACTAGAAGTACACAATCTGTCCCCTCTCCCCTTACAGGATGGGGATTTGTGTGTATACACACACAAATCCCAATTCTTGCTCAGTCAGGAGTGATCGCAGGTGCTCAGCGGCAGGTCCGGCGATACCGCACAAGATTGGATTCACTTAGGTCCTTCAGCTTTTCCAGGATCTTGTTAAGAAGCCAACCCTTACGTGGCCTTCTCCCGAAGAGTCCTCCCCTGGATAACTTCACAGCTGCTAGGCCTCTCCAATACCTGAGACGGCACCAGACCACCTCCGAATCCTTCTTTCAGTTCCATCGCCTCGGGCTAGCCAGCCCCAAGACGTAAAGTCAGGTGGATCAGCACCCCAGGCCATGGAAGTCCTGGGGGCTGGTCAGGAGGACCAGGACCATACAGTCAGAACATGCTTCTGGACCGGAACCCCCGAAACACGTGACATCTGCACCTTAAGTACCCCCTCCCAGAAGGCACAGTAAGAGTGACCCTCCCACTGGGCTGGTTCCGAGAGAAAGTAACCTTAGTGCACCCAACTAGACTGTGTTTTCATGCCTGCCAAAAGTGACAGCGCCACCTATGGGCAGGCTGAACACCCTGCAGTCCAGTCAGACTGATGCTGTGGACAACATTTAGAGTAATCAAACTCAAACCAAACTGTGGTTTAAGGGTAACATAAAATTTCAAAAAAACACAGCGCATGCTCTTCAGGAGCTGGCGCTACATCAGCTAATGCCCCATACACACTATCAGATTTTCTGCTGATTTTTTCCTTCAGGTTTACCAAAACCATGTGTGCAAGGGCCTGCCTGATTGCATACACATTGAAACTCCTAAGGTTTGACCTCATATTATATGGTTTTGGTAAATCTGAAGGAAAAACTAATAGTGTGTATGGGGCTTTAGAGTTAACCAAGAATGATGACCCTAGAATTATTGTTCTCACTCTGACAGCCCACACCTCACACATATAGTGCAATTCATGTTTACATATACATGCACGCTTGGCGCTGCACATTTACATTAGGGTATACATGGGGAGGAACTTTTCAAAATTTTTTTTTTTTTTTTTTTGTTAACCCTTTTTTTTTTTCTTCATTTAACTTTATTGTTATAACAAGGGGACTAAACAGGCCTCCATCGACCTCCAATGTCTCCTCTCCCTTTCACTGCAACTAATCGAGAACAGTTGTGAACCCGAATGTTATATAATGCACATTGCTTCAGGGTTCATTAGTTGCAAGGCAACTGGTAAGTGGACACTTCTGGCGTGGGATGTGGATCTACCTTCAGAGCTCTATAAAAGTGACCATTTTTACTTAAAAGTAGGGCTGTGAAAATTAAATATTAATTCCTCGATTAATTGTTAATTTTTTTGATCGATCAAAATTCTTTTGACCGGTACTCACCTCTCCGCCGACTTCCCGGGTCTTCAGGGAGTTCCGCCGGAGATCCGGTGACGTCACCGGACTCCTCACCCCTTCCCAAAGTGCCTCCGTCTGTTAACAAAGGGAAGGGGCGAGGAGTCCGGTGACATTGAAGTTTCTGGTTGAACGTAACGTGTACGGGGAGGAGCTACGCATGACGCCACCCGCTTCTGCCCTACGGAACTAACAAGATTGTCGGCTTTACATGCTGTGTTTTTATCATCTTTATGTGAGTAGTTTGTGTTTGAACACAAAAATGAAATCTTATAATTAAGCGGTGAGCACTTAGATCTTTTCTTTCTACCCATGACCTGAGATTGTGAGAGAAGTTTATGGTCCGTGTTAACCTTTTTGATACCCGCATGCATGACCACCTGTTTGCACAGGGGTCCATACCATAAGGTGAGAGTGATTAGTTAGACCGGAGGGGGAGGGATTGCCACGCTACTGTGGAAAAAAAAATTACTTACGTCAGTTGAACGTTGAAACGTTGAATTTAAAACGTTTGTGTGAACTGTGAAGTTAAGTCATGGATTGTGGAAACTAACTAGTGTCAGGTGATTGTATATAGTGTATACCACATTTACCACTGACTAATGGAGAGTTGCAATGCAAGGAGATCATCTAAAAGTAGTTGGATCTGTATGTGCATTATAATTAATCGAAATTAATCGATAAAAAAAAAAAAACTATTAATCGAACACAACATTTTTAATCAGTAACAGCCCTATTTAAAAGCCCTTTGCCAGTCCCAAAAACTTTGATACCAAGCTTGCTTTAACCCCTTGAATACAAGATGTTTATAAAATTACCTTGTTTGACAATGGGGTTAATTATATGTATAAAGCCATTTCTCCCATGGCTCCAGTTTAAATCTTGTTACCTTTCTATTTATTTGCTTCACACCTTAATCCTCTCCATAGTTATTCTTTTGTGATTTTTCCAGCTTTTATCCGACTCTGTCATCGAGATCTGTGTAATGTCATTTTCCTTTCGTGATGTTATTGAAAAGTTCTTCTAAAAATAGCTAAAAAAAAAAAAAAAAAAGAAAGAAAAACAATAGGCCTCGTACACTCCCCTTGCGATGGTTTTGCTTCTCAATGAGGTGTGATACTCTTTATCAGCGGCGTATTTGAGGCGATCTAGAGTGACATATGTCATAAGTTGTGGACGTTTTTGCTTCCTGAACGCTCTGACGAAGGACAAAGAACCTTTGTTGCAATATGTATTGCCAGGATTTTTCCTTTTCCTATTTTTATCTTTTTATTTTTATTCAGGATACAAAGGGCCTGTCACCAGTACAAGATTTTTATTGTGAATTCTTTTTTTTAAATATGAAGATCAGGTCAGGTTTTTTTTTTTTTTTAATTACTGCTGCTTCTTGGATTAATTATAAGTCCTTCAAAACTGTATCTAGAAATAGACCCAGATACTCTAAGCAAAGTGTCAGTTCCAGCACTGATTTCTGGGGGTTCAGGATTCAACCGAACCATTTTAAGGTTTGGTCTGTCCGCATCACATTGCAAGTCAGAGTTTGAGCTGATTGTTACTGTAATAGGAGGTTGTTCCAGTATCTCACAATGGGAATATACTGAGAGTGTAGTAAGACCAGAATAGGAACCAGAACCTTGGTGAAAATGAAGTATTTAGGAGGATACACCAAACAATAGGGGTACAAACTGATGATTTTGAGAGCCCACAGCAAAACAAAATTGTTGATGTCCACAGAAACTACGAAATCTCCCCGATGAAGGGCAACTATGAAAAACTTGGTAAAATCAAGTCAGAACTTTTGAGTTTGAATGAAGACATTTAGAGCCTTCAGGTCTAAGATGGGGTAAATGCCTCCTTTTGGTTTTGGAAGAGTGAAAAGGTTGGAGTAAACCCCCTGAAACATTTCAGAGAGAGGCATGTTATTAACTCCGTGGTTTAACGACTTCCCGACCGGCGCACACCGATGTACGTCGGCAGAATGGCACGGGCAGGCATATTGGCGTACAGGTACGTCTAGTTTTAAATGCCGCCCGCCATCGCGCGCTCGCGTGCCGGTCGAGACCCCGTGAGTCCGGTCGTGGGTCCCGCGGACTCGATCGCCGCGGGCATACCCACGATCGTCTCACGGGGCGGCTGAGCGAGGAGATGCCGTTGTAAACAGCATCTCCCCGTTCTGCCTAGCAACAAGTGACGCTGATCTCTGCTCCATGTGATTGGAGCAGAGATCAGTGTTCACTAAAACAAAGCCCAGCCCCCCACAGTTAGTAACACGCCCCTAGGAACACTTAACCCCTACACTGCCACCCACCGGTTAATCCCTTCACTGCCAGTGTCATTTACACAGGAATCACTGCATTTGTATAGCAGTGATTGCTGTATAAATGACAATGGTCCCAAAAATGTGTCAAAAATGTCCGATGTGAGCTGCCATAATGTCGCAGTCACAATAAAAATCGTTGATCGCTGCCATTACTAGTAAAAAAAAAAATTTGCGGTGGATAGATTGCGGAGAGTCACTCTACTCAGGGAACAGATTAAAACTGCCCAGCTTGACCGGGCTGCTAAATCATTGCTTTGGACGAAGCAGAAATTTTACGAATTTTCCAATAAACCCCATAAAATGTTAGTTAATAAATTACGCCCGCGCCCATTCAACTCCTTCCCTGAGTTTCTCTCCCGTCCTGACGGTTCCAGGACCCACTGTCCTCGTGAAATCTCCAACACCTTTGGCGAATTTTACCGCAAACTATATAACTGTTTATCCCCAGAAAACCATTTTCATTTCACACAAGAGAAATTCAAGTCCTTCTTCTCTACCCTGAAACTTCCCAAGCTTTCAACAACTGATTTAGAAACTTTGAACAAATCTGTAACTGCAGACGAGCTCTCGGCCATCATACGGAAGCTCCCTTCGCATAAAGCGCCTGGCCCTGATGGCCTCCCCTATTTCTATTACAAAACCTATCTGGACATTTTGGGTCCGCACATGCTCACTCTATTTGATTCTCTGCTGGGGGGCACCCCCCCCCACCCCCATTTTTCACATTCCTACATCTCGGTGATCCCCAAACCGGGCAAGGATCCCTCTATCCCAGACAATTATAGGCCTATAGCCCTTCTAAATTCGGACTACAAGATTTTTACGAAAATTCTCGCCTCTAGATTGTCAGTCCTGGCCCCCAAACTTATCCACAGAGACCAGGTGGGGTTTGTGCCTGGCAGGCATGCCGGGGACAACACCCGACGTACAATCAACTTAGTGGACCTTCTGGATAGGACCAACAAATCAGCATTGCTACTTAGTCTAGACGCACAGAAGGCCTTTGATAGGCTCTGTTGGCCTTATATGTTCGCTACGCTTAAAGTCTACGGCTTTACTGGCCCTTTTTTAAACGCACTCGAAGCTTTGTACTCCACAGTCACTGCCCAGGTTCAGATGTCGTCCTTCTTGTCGCCTTGCTTCCCCCTGATGAATGGAACTCGGCAGGGGTGCCCTTTATCACCGTTGTTATTTATTTTATGCCTAGAACCCCTAGCCGAGTCCATACGTTCTCATCCAGATATTCGCGGGGTGGTAATGCGACAGGGGGAGTATAAATTATCACTCTTCGCGGATGACATCTTGCTAACCATTACCAACCCACTGGTCTCTCTCCCCTCACTACACAAATTACTTTCAACCTTTGGGGGGATCTCTGGTTACAAAGTGAACACCTCAAAGACTGAAGCTCTACCCATACACATACCCGCTACTCAACTCTCCAGGCTTACGGAAACGTATCCTTATAGGTGGTGCACGGACTCACTCAAATATTTGGGTGTTTTTTTGACTCCTTCATATTCCCACCTGTTCCGTGCTAACTTTCCCCCCCTATTCCAAGATATCAATAACTCCCTACTGACCTGGTCCAAATACCCTCTATCCCTCTTGGGCAGAATTAACGTGCTTAAAATGTCAGTTTTGCCCAGGTTGCTCTATCATTTTGAGACACTGCCCGTCGCCCTTCCAACCGCCCAGCTTAAACTTCTCCAGAGACGGTTTTTAAAATTTATATGGGCTGACAGATCTCACCGCCTTGCCAGTTCAGTGGTGTTTGCACCTCGAGCTCGGGGAGGTCTGGGTGCCCCGGATATCGTAAAATATTATCATGCTACCCATTTACGAATTATTACCTCTTGGTCCTCTCTTAACGCCACGAGTCAGTGGGCTGCCATTGAGAAGGGGGTCCTGTATCCGGTGCACCCATGCTCCTTGATCTGGGGTGCCTCTTCCCCTCTGCATCCTAACCTCAGGAGCCAATGTACGGCCCCAATGTCCTTTACTTTGGACATATGGCAAAGATGCAACAAAAAATATTCCCTTTCCTCGCTCTGCCCCCCCCTTACGAATGTGCTGTTCAACCCCAGTATTCCGGGTTGGCCTGTCTTTGGGCAGGATCTTCACGTGGCTAGCCCCTCCCCTTTTCCAACTTAGAAACCTGGTGCACCCCATCTCGCGTAGACTTCACACCTTTGAAACCCTACGTGCCAAATATGATATCCCCAAGCACTTGTTTTACTTTTACCTACAGGTTAGGCACTTTTTTAGCTCCAAATCTCCGACCTTAACCCTTGTAAACCCCACGGCCTTTGAACACCTTTGCGCCCAGGGTCCCCACCAATTGCATCTAATCTCTTCTATTCACCAAATCCTCCATGAGTCAACCCCCTTAAATGAAATTACGCACCTGTACATGAGTAAATGGTCTCAGTTGTTAGACAAACCCATCCCCCTACAGACCTGGGATAAGATCTGGGCCTCTACTTTTAAGTCCTCTAAGTGTGTCACGCAGAGGGAAACGGCAATTAAAATCCTCATGTTCTGGTACAGGACCCCCGATGTCATCCACAAATTTGATCCCTCGGTTTCGCCACGATGCTGGAGATGTGGGCTTGACGTCGGGTCATTGTTCCACATCTTCTGGAAGTGCTCCCTGATACGTCCTTTTTGGTTGGAGGTGGGGTCGCTGGTGATGGAGGTGACGGGGGTGTCCCTTCCGATCGACCCCCTACACTGTTTGTTGGGTCTCCCTCTCCCAGGCCTATCTAAAAATACCAACCGGCTGATCTCGTATATTCTTTTAGCTGCTAAGAGGCTCATACCGCTATGCTGGTTGTCTCGCGCAACCCCTCCCTGGCCTAGATTTCTCCAATTGGTGTCCGAAATAAGGAGAATGGAGTACCTGACCGCCTCAGTACATGATTTGGTTTCCCAGTTTGATAAAGTCTGGGAACCCTGGGATCGGTCGGAATTTGGGTCCCCCTGGTCTGTACACCCTTAACGGCTCCAGTCGCCGATGGTAGTGCCTTCTTTTCGGCCTTCGCGCCCACCTTTCCCCCCCCCATTAACTTTCTATATGTATCAGTCTGGGTATCTTTCTCTCCTTCCCCTGAGGACTGTCATGATGTTCTTATGGTTGTTTTGTTGCTTTATCTACCTATGGCCTCCGGCCTATTGTCGCACCGACTTTTGTTTTTCATAAACTGTATGTTATTTATTTTAACTGAAACAGGTATGCAGTTCACTTTTGTGCCTGCATCTATGGACACTAATTATCTGACTTCTATGGTTAACGTTTACGTTATAATCTATGTTTATTTCTGCTTACTGATCATTTCATTGCTTGATTATCTTGTACTTGCTTTGAAATTTAATAAAAAATACAATTAAACAAAAAAAAAAAAAAAAAAAAAAAAAATTATTAATAAAAATGCCATAAAACTATACCCTATTTTGTAAACGCTATAACTTTTGCAAAAACCAATCAATAATCGCTTATTGCGATTTTTTTTTTACCAAAAATATGTAGAAGAATACGTATCGGCCTAAACTGAGGGAAAAAAAATGTTTTTTTATATATTTTTGGGGGATATTTATTAGAACAAAAAGTAAAAAAAATGCGTTTTTAAAAAAATTGTTTCTCTTTTTTTTGGTAATAGCGAAAAAAATAAAAAACGCTGGGGTGATCGAATACCACCAAAAGAAAGCTCTATTTGTGGGAAAAAAGGACGTCAATTTTGTTTGGGAGCCACGACGCACGACCGCGCAATTGTCAGTTAAAGCGACGCAGTGCCGAATCGCAAAAAGTGGTCTGGTCTTAAGCCAGCAAAATGGTCCAGTCTGAAAGTGGTTAATAGATCTGCAAGAGCAACATGAAGCTAGTCTGAAAAGAGTCACAGGCAGGTTGGATGACATAAATCGGGGCTGAGGGAGAGAGGTTAACTCTAGTTTGTAGTCCCTGGACATCATGTCACTTAACCAGGCATCCTCCGAGATGCTTTCTGACAAGGTGTCTGTAGGCCGGGTAACTTGTGTAGCGCACCCACTGAAGTAACTGCGATCCCCCACCCTGCACAGGCCAGGCACACCAAAATTTCACAGTCACTTCAGAGTCAGAAAACAGTCCAGTACTTTGTTTCATTGAGGGATTAGAACTTGGATAGGGATTGGAAAATTTTCGGATGCCCACTTGATTTCAGAACAACTTTAAGGACAACTCTTCCTATATACAGTCCTCTGCTTCCTTATTTGCTTGCAGAACTCCACTGTCACATTGTTGAAAAATCTGACAAGGCACTCAGTCAGTATCCAGCATACATCCCTGTGGCTACTGGCCCAGCACCACCTCTTCAGGCACTACCAGCCCACCTGGCTGCAGCTGCCCCTTTCGCTAGCCCTTCTGGCTAACTTCTCCACAGTCCCCCAGACTGACATTCTCTCCACAGTCCTCCCAGTCTGAACACTCACCAGCCCAGCCAGCTGACTTCTTGGGAGATCTCCAAGACGTGCTGACCTGCTCCTGCTGTCCTCTCCTTGCTCCCATGCCTCCAGGAAGGGGTTCTTCCATGTGTTGTGGCAGATCCTTGCAGCACTCAAGCCCCAGGCCCAAGGTTACCCCCCAGACCATGGGATGCCCTGCGAGGGCCTCCGACAGCCTCCTTAGCACCCTATCTCCTCCGCTGGGGTTTGGCTGGGCCCCTTATAAATATTCCAAGTGTGACGGACTGGGGTTTATATGGTCACAAAACAGACACCCCAAAGCAAAGTACATATTCATTTTTTTTATATTTCTAAACATATCCCTTCTATTCTATTAATAACCAGTAGATGGCAGAGAAGGTACACAAACAGAGTCTATATAAGGCCACACACCATGTGACTGGAAAAAAAACTACTTCCAGCCATAAAGTCAGTGGTCATATCTCATGCTGTTTGTGTGATTCTTTGCAGTCCACGCCAAGCTGATCACCTTATCTCATCGCGTCTACAATCATCGGCTCTCTTAATTCACATTTTGAGGCCGGTAACATTTTGGGGGCTCGTGTGCCGGGATTCGTTGTGTTACCAGTGAGAAGGAAGCACGAGACAAGCGTGAGCCTGCTACAGAGCTACAAGGAGAGTCGTGAGAGTCGTCTGCCTCGTGAGTGCAAGTCTTCAGATTGCAACAGAGATGGCGTCTCCTCGTCGTGCGCTGATGTGGGATATCCAGAAACAAATTCATCTGCTTAATGAAGAACAGCTGCATAGCCTCGCTATTACGCTGGAAGATGAAAGAGACATGGACGTTCCATCAGTGACTGGTACCAACGAAATGGAACTTGTTGAATTTATTGAAGATTACTTGAGAAGTGATCAGCTGGAAAAGTTGGAAGATCAAGGTATGTCTTACCTACTCATCATCCAAGACAAGATCAAGGAACTAAAACTTAACAAGGAAAGTACACCAACTGTGGACATTGCAACCGCTGCAAAAAAAACAAGTAGTGGGACTGCAAGGACTGAACAGGTATCGGAGGTGGTGAGATTAACTGATGTTGTTGCTTTATTGCCACGTAGAGAATTTAAAATGCATGGTGGTGTAATTTCAGATCATGGTTCGGACATGAGTTACAGTAGCGTGTGCAGACAAATTGACGAGGGTCTAACAGAAAAATTCCCTGAATCTGAAATTATACGCACAGTGTTGAGAATAATCAAACCTGGTAATTTTAAAGATATGTTGACTGACAAAGATGATCTTACTGTTGCTGAATTGAAAAGGTTTTTGAAGTCACATATGAGAGAACGAAGTGGTAATGAGTTATTTCAGGACCTTAGCAATGCTACCCAGCAAGAAAGAGAAACAGCACAACAATTTGTTTACAGGCTAGTGGGGTTAAAACAAAAAGTTCTGTCTACATCACAACATGATAGGCAAGAGTTTAACTATGACAAAAAACTGGTGCAAGGCATATTCCTTCATACACTCTATCAGGGACTAAATGAGAAAAATTCTAATGTTAGACGAGATATCAAGCCTTACGTGTCTGATTTGACAGTAACGGATGACTTTATCATAGAGCAAGTCACCAGATCAGTTGATGAGGAAACAGAAAGGCAGAGACGCTTAAACAGTGCACCTAAACATAAACCTCTTACTGTTCATTCATCACAGACACCAGGGAATAGCGAAAAAGACACCTTCCAAAAGGGAGTTGAGGGAGATGCTAGAGCAAATCACACTGCATTAATGGAACTAACAACACAGGTCTCTGCTCTCGCAAAGAACCTAGAAAAGATGATGAAGCTAACTCCTATTGTTGGAAACCAAATGACTAAGCCACTAACCAATGTTCAAGTTCCAGATACAACTCACTGCAAGCCCAGGTGTGATGATTGCATTAAACGAGAGAGTCAGAACTGCTACCATTGTTTCTACTGTGGTTGGACAGGACACAGAGCGGTTGATTGCTTGAAGAAAAGAAGGCAGTCGGGAAACGACAGACGGTCACTGGGAAAGGGACAACCAGTGACCACCTCAAATGATCTGTCCCATGCTAAGGTAAACAGGGTATTCACCCACCGGTCAACTAGAACACTCCCAAAAGAGAATGGATTCTCCAAACAACACGTAGCACAATTAATTGGAGGAAAATGCCTACTGTCATGTCGGATGAATGGTGTACCGGTTGACATGTTGATGGATACAGGAGCTCAGGTCAGCATTGTCGGGAAGGCATGGTTAGAAAAGTTTCTACCCAGCGTCTCCATTAGGCACATACAAGATTTACTTTGTGATGACAACTTATCCATTACAGCTGCAAATGGTTCTATCATTCCATTCATCGGGTGGATTGAAGTCTGCCTGGAATTCGAAAGTAGTGAACATGGAAACTCAGCCATTTATGTGCCAATGCTGGTGAGTGACTGCTGTAATGACAATCCAATTCTTGGGTTTAATGTTATCGAAGAATTGATCAGAGAAAACCGTGACCGACCAAACAGCACCCAAAACCTGACTATCTTGCTGAGTGAAGCTATGAAAGTAAGACAGAGTGTAGCGAATAAAATTGTCAATGCTGTCAGTCAAGCAACTGACCCAGGAGAAATATTCCATAGTCGTATGGTCAATGTGGGAAAGAAGGGACTCCAGATTAAAGGAGGCGAGCTCTGTGAAGTCAAATGCAGAATTAGAGCGTGGCCGAAAGGAGGAATCATGCCATTTGAACCACTTCCCGAATATCCAGTTGAGGAAGGACTTGAACTATTTCCTTCAGTGGTAGATGTGCCAAATGGGTTCTCTAAACTGGTGAAGATACCTATACTGAACCGTGCTCAACATGACATCTACCTTCCACCCAGAACAGTATTGGGTACCTATTGTATCCAAAAGTAGGAAAAAAGGGGAGCAGGGGATTTTTATGCGGTACACTTTATAAAGAAACAGAGATTTCTTATAAAAGAATTCATAGCTTTAATATTTAGAAATATATTAAAAATATTTTGTAAAGACAAAAATAGAAAATACACTATTTATACAAAACAGTACATGACATAGGGCATAGGGGATCCTGAAAATGTTAGTTGCTGAGAATGATCGTATTTCCTCCCGACATGTTTCGCATTTTTGCTTCTTCAGGGGAGTATGCAACTAACATGAACATAAACACAAAGAAATAGTTTAAGAATACAGAATGTACATCTATGCCGTACAATTAAGTACACATACAATTCAGGACATTAAATATGAAATTGGTCTCAACGTGCTTAGTCCGAGGAGGTACAATGCTTACCCAGATATGGTCATTCCCAACATCGCAACACACAAGCCAATAGATGGTGGAATAGGTGGTATCTCTGAAAAAATCATATAATAGAGTAAAAAATAAAGATAGGACTTCCCTTCTCTTCTCCAATAATCAAAAAAATTTGGATAATAAAGTACGTATCATTACAAAATACTCTAACCAACATCATTCTTTCCGTGCTATAATTCAAAAGTTTTGGCCTCTTCTAAAAGCTGACCCCATTGTCAACCAGTATATAAATGATGTACCATCAATCACCTATATGAGACCTCAATCACTCAAGGACAGCTTAGTTAGAAGTCACTTTCAGGACCCTTCAGGGGAAACTAAACTTAAACAGCTTGGTACTTATTCATGCGGGCAATGCGACATGTGTCCCTATATACACAATTCTCGAAAGATCAGACTGCCAAATGGCAGTCTGTTTGTTCCGAAATTCCACGTCACATGTTCCACTCCAGGCGTTGTATATTTAGCCCAATGCCGTTGTGGAGGATTTTACGTTGGCAAAACCAAAAGACTATTTTCTATCCGCATAAAAGACCACATCAAACCTATTCTCAATAAAAAAATAATTACAGCCATAAGCAGGCATATTGGCATGCATCATGCCTTCGACCCCAACTGGATCCGATTCTCAGCCCTGGCCCATATACCTCTAAACTCAAGAGGTGGCTCAGTGGATAAGCTTCTTTTACAAACTGAAGCCAAGTGGATCTTTACCCTAAAAGCCACAAAATATCCTGGTTTCAATGAAAATATAAGCTACAGATCTTTTTTATAGCTAATTTTTGCTTGTCTGTTTCATGGACCCTCCCGCCTCAGCTGTGAGCCCCCGTGGAACCTGGCATGGAGAGAGAGAAGTGACATCCCTTTTTCCCTTTCTGTTCATCCTTCCCCCTTCCCCTCTTCTGTCCCCTTCCCTTACCCCCTTCCCAATTTATTTTATGTTAATTATTATTTGTTCAATTTTTATTTTTATTTTCTTTATTGCCATGTCTATGTCATATTTAAAAATACTTCTTTATATCAACAAATGTCATTTCTAAGTACTATTATTGTTTTACATGCACTACATGCTTCTTGATGTCTCGCTGTGCTTGGCCCAAGATGGGTTTCATGGTCTGCACACTTAGGGATCTCTGTTGCTCTCTATGAGTCCCATCCACATTGAGGAGCTTTGCTCTCTCCCTTCTTCCCTACATCGCATTCCTAAGCCTTACTATCCTGTGGTTTGGGACTGGATCCTTTGTTTTTTTCTCCTCTGGCTCCAAGTATGTAAGGGCATATGGACACCCAAGGGCGCCGCTGGGTTATTTCCCCAGGTGGCTCCCGATTTGAGGTGGACGGGGACATGTAATCCGCTTTTGGGTTAGAAGCCATGACAATCGTCGCTTTATCTGCCCCTTATGCTGGCCTTTGTCTTCCCGCCCCTTAAAGGGCGGAGAGCCAGCGCAGCCCCATCTCCATCAGCATTTATTCAAACAAACCTCGTGTCAGCACTGAGGCATTATGGGGTTGGTAGTTTAAATGCCGATTCGAAAGGCTTTGCACATGCTCACTGCTTCCACCTATGGCTGTCCGCATCGAGCCGGTGACGTCAGACGCCGGCTCGATGGATGGGGGATTTAAAAGGCAGCGCTGTTATTCTACCTGTAGTGCAGGTTCAGCACAGACACTGCCGCCACGCTGACCCTTTCTGTTTGGTAAATATATTTTTTCAGTTGAACTCTATACTGCTGTAATATCTTTTCCTACTCATACATACCTATATCTATTTCATCCTTCCCCTTATCTGCTTGTAGGTTCAGCAAGCTTAGAGTGGCAGCATAGCGCTGCACTCTGTAACTTACAAAACACTACAATGAATCGATTGATTTTTTCATCTTTGACTATAACTGCAGGTAAAAACAATTTTTATTCCTCTTTATTATTTATAACAGCATACAAGCTATATATCCCAAACAGTTACCTTTTATGACCTATATACTAATTAGGTGTAACCCTTATTATAATTACAATCAATTGTTTCACTCCTCTGATAATCAGTATTTCTTGTCTTAATATGGAGGCATGCTCTTCAGCCCCAATTCCCTCTTATAATTGAGGGAATATTATCGTTTACCTTTTCTGTTACAAAGTAACACTTTTCAATGCCTGTGCTGGATTTGTAAACTCAGCACTTATCTCTGGATTTTGTTTTTGATTTTTTTAGCGCTTGTCTACCTCCATCTATGCCCTGCATGGGGCTGGGTTGTTTTTAGCACTTGATCCTGTCCCATAATTTCTGCCACCTATTCCACCATCTATTGGCTTGTGTGTTGCGATGTTGGGAATGACCATATCTGGGTAAGCATTGTACCTCCTCGGACTAAGCACGTTGAGACCAATTTCATATTTAATGTCCTGAATTGTATGTGTACTTAATTGTACGGCATAGATGTACATTCTGTATTCTTAAACTATTTCTTTGTGTTTATGTTCATGTTAGTTGCATACTCCCCTGAAGAAGCAAAAATGCGAAACATGTCGGGAGGAAATACGATCATTCTCAGCAACTAACATTTTCAGGATCCCCTATGCCTTATGTCATGTACTGTTTTGTATAAATAGTGTATTTTCTATTTTTGTCTTTACAAAATATTTTTAATATATTTCTAAATATTAAAGCTATGAATTCTTTTATAAGAAATCTCTGTTTCTTTATAAAGTGTACCGCATAAAAATCCCCTGCTCCCCTTTTTTCCTACTTTTGGATACAATATTTGCAGAATTATTAGGGGATGAGGTACCTATAAGAGTAATGTGTTTCTGGGATAGTGTGGACCAATTTATTTCTATAGTATTGGGTACCATTTCTCCAGCAGCTGAGATTCTACCATTGTCTCCAAACAAAGACGATGGAAAGGGAATTGACCAGAAGAAAAGGGTGTTTCATGTAAACCAGTTGAATCAAGTGGACACTGGAAATCAGCTACCCACTAACAAATCTGTTAAGTGGCACCCACCTGTCAATTTGGAAGATCTCTCAGAAGAAGAACAGGAGATAGCGAGACAAATGTTACAGTGGTGTGAAAAAGTATTTGCCCCCTTCCTCATTTCCTGTTCCTTTGCATGTTTGTCACACTTAAGTGTTTCGGAACATCAAACCAATTTAAACAATAGTCAAGGACAACACAAGTAAACACAAAATGCAATTTGTAAATGAAGGTGTTTATTATTAAAGGTGAAAAAAAATCCAAACCATCATGGCCCTGTGTGAAAAAGTGATTGCCCCCTAAACCTAATAACTGGTTGGGCCACCCTTAGCAGCAACAACTGCAACCAAGCATTTGCGATAACGTGCAATGAGGCTTTTACAGCGTCCTGGAGGAATTTTGGCCCACTCATCTTTGCAGAATTGTCCTAATTCAGTTACATTAGAGGGTTTTCGAGCATGAACGGCCTTTTTAAGGTCATACCACAACATCTCAATAGGATTCAGGTCAGGACTTTGGCTAGGCCACTCCAAAGTCTTCATTTTGTTTTTCTTCAGCCATTCGGTGGTGGACTTGCTGGTGTGTTTAGGATCATTGTCCTGCTGCAGAACCCAAGTTCGTTTCAGCTTGAGTACACGAACAGATGGTCGGACATTCTCCTTCAGGATCTCTTGGTAGACAGCAGAATTCATAGTTCCTTTTATCACGGCAAGTCTTCCAGGTCCTGAAGCAGCAAAACAGCCCCAGACCATCACACTACCACCACCATATTTTACTGTTGGTATAATGTTCCTTTTATGAAATGCAGTGTTCCTTCTACGCCAGATATACTTGGACACACACCTTCCAAAGAGTTCCACTTTTGTCTCATTGGTCCACAGAATGTTGTTCCAAAAGTCTTGGGGATCATCAAGATGTGTTGTGGAGAAATTGAGATGAGCTTTGATGTTCTTTTTGCTCAGCAGTGGTTTTCTCCTTGGAACTCTGCCATGCAGGCCATTTTTGCCCAGTCTTTTCCTGATGGTGGAGGCATGAACGCTGACCTTAACTGAGGCAAGTGAGGCCTGCAGTTCCTTGGACGTTGTTGTGGGGTCTTTTGTGACCTCTTGGATGAGTCGTCGCTGCGCTCTTGGGGTAATTTTGGGCGGCCGGCCACTCCTGGGAAGGTTCACCACTGTTCCATGTCTTCGCTATTTGTGGATAATGGCTCTCACTGTGGTTCGCTGGATTCCCAAAGCTTTGGAAATGGCTTTATAACCCTTTCCAGACTGATAGATCTCAATTACTTTCTTTCTCAATTGTTCCTGAATTTCTTTGGGTCTCGGCATGATGTGTAGCTTTTAAGGATCTTCTGGTGGACCTTACTGTGTCAAGCAGCTCCTATTTAAGTGATGCCTTGATTGTGAACAGGTGTGGCAATAATCAGGCCTGGGTGTGGCTAGAGAAATTGAACTCAGGTGTGGACAACCACAGTTATAGTATGTTTTAACAAGGGGGGCAATCACTTTTTCACACAGGGCCATGATGGTTTGGATTTTTTTTCACCTTTAATAATAAACACCTTCATTTACAAATTGCATTTTGTGTTTACTTGTGTTGTCCTTGACTATTGTTTAAATTGGTTTGATGTTCCGAAACACTTAAGTGTGACAAACATGCAAAGGAACAGGAAATGAGGAAGGGGGCAAATACTTTTTCACACCACTGTATATGATGAATCAGATGTCTTTGCTCGAGATGAGGGAGACATAGGATGCATCCCTAACCTGAAACTGAGGATAAATCTGAAAGATGAAACTCCTGTCCAGAAACGCTACAATTCGATACCGAAACCCCTATACAAAGAAGTGAAAGAATATATCCAAAACCTTCTTGACCGAGGTTGGGTAACAAAATCTTCTTCCGCATACTCATCACCAGTTGTTTGTGTTCGAAAGAAGGACAGTAGCCTACGACTATGTGTTGACTTTAGGGAGTTAAACCGAAAGACTATCCCAGATAGACATCCACTACCCAGAATACAAGATCGGCTGGATAGCTTAGGAGGATTTACGTGGTTCTCAATCCTGGACCAGGGTAGTGCGTATCATCAAGGCTTTGTGCATGAAGACTCCAGACATCTGACGGCTTTCAGCACCCCCTGGGGACTCCTGGAGTGGAACCGTATTCCATTTGGATTAACGAATGCCCCAGCAGCTTTTCAGAGATGCATGGAGAATGTATTAGAGGGCATCAGAGACAAATGTTGTTCTCCATACTTGGATGACGTACTTTGCTACTCCAAAACTTTTCAGGAGCATGTCAATGATATTAGGCAAGTGCTTAGTCGAATGCGTGAGCATGGTATCAAACTTAGACCGAAGAAGTGTGAACTTTTTAAACGACAGATTCGATACCTTGGACGAATGGTGTCAGAAGAAGGCATAAAAATTGACCCAAAAGATCTTGAAGCGGTATTACATTTGAAAAGGAAAGAACCAAAAACAGTGGGAGGAGTCAGATCTTTGTTAGGATTCCTGAGCTACTACAGGTCCTTCATTCAAGATTTCTCTCGACTTGCTAAACCACTGTATGAACTTTTGCAGAACACTGAGAAAGAAACTGCTATATCCATCCCCAAAAACAATCGGAGAGAATCTACAAAGAAAAACGGGAACAAAGCACAAGTGTCATCTAAAACACTGATTCAATGGACACCCAAACATCAAGCTGTAGTATCCAGACTGGTGGACATGCTAACCAATCCACCAATTCTAGCATACCCTGATTTTGACTTACCCTTCATCTTACACACTGATGCTTCCAATGAAGGCCTAGGTGCTGTACTATACCAACGACAAGGAGAAAAACTTCGTGTTATTGGGTTTGGCTCCAGAACATTGACTCCAGCAGAGTGCAATTACCATCTTCACTCTGGTAAACTTGAGTTTTTAGCTCTCAAGTGGGCAGTCTGTGACAAATTCAGAAATTACTTGTACTACGCTCCAACATTCACCGTTTACACAGACAACAACCCATTGACATATATATTGAGTACTGCCAGACTGAATGCTGTGGGTCATCGCTGGGTTGGCGAGTTGGCTGATTTCCACTTCGATATCAAGTCCAGGCCAGGTAAACAGAATGCAGACGCAGATATACTGTCACGATTTCCGGTGGAACTCACAAAGAATCTGAGTGAGTACACAGAGCTTGTACCATCTGAGGTTGTGTCAGCTATGTGGCAAGGGAGCAAAGCTGTTGACGAAGAAGAGGCATTATGGGTGGCTTCATTGACTCTTCACTCAGAAAGTGATGTGGCCGAAGAATTGCTGAAAGGACAGACAATCTGCCCAATGATTCAGGAGAATATCAGAGCATTACAACAAGACGATACCAACATTAGAGAAGTGGTCTGGCTTAAGGAGAATGACTGGATTCCAAACCACAAAGAAAAGGAGAGTATGACCAGCAAAACAAGACGTTTGATACATGAATGGAATAAACTCAGAGTCGATGAAGGAATCCTCTACCGACACTCTGGAACCCGAAAACAGCTAGTTCTACCAGAAAAGTTAAAACCATTGGTCTTAAGAAATCTTCATGATGACATGGGTCACATTGGTACTGAGAAGGTAACCCACCTAGCACGTGAACGATTTTACTGGCCATTTATGCAAAGAGACATTGATGAATATGTGCTGAAGAAGTGCAGCTGCATCAAACAAAAGCGTCCAAATATCACCGAAAGAGCACCTATGGGTTCGATTACTACCAGTTCACCTTTGGAGTTAGTATCCATTGATTATCTTCACTTGGAGAAAAGCAAAGGAGGATATGAGTATATACTTGTAATAGTTGACCATTTCACACGCTTTGCACAAGCGTATCCAACTAAGAACAAATCTGGAAAAACCGCGGCAGAAAAGATCTTTCAAGATTTCATACCACGTTTTGGCTATCCAGAGAAACTCCACCATGACCAAGGAAGAGAATTTGAAAACAACTTATTTCAGACATTGCAACGATTGGCAGGGATTTCTCATTCAAGAACTACTCCATACCATCCACAGGGTAACCCAGTGGAGAGACTGAACCATACTTTGTTACAGATGGTTCGCACCTTAGAGGAAGAGAAAAAGTCAGATTGGAAAGAACATCTTCCACATATGGTTCATGCATACAATTGCACCAGGCATGAAGCCACAGGATACTCGCCATTCTTTCTATTGCATGGAAGATCTCCTCGTTTGCCAATTGACCTAATGCTCAACCTAAATTTGGAAAAGGAATCAGAAAGTCAACCAACATTTACTCAGAAATGGGCATCTAGAATGCAAGAAGCTTACAAAATTGCACCTGAGAATAGCAAAAAATCATCTGCTAAAGGGAAGAAGTACTATGACAAACAGATAAAAGGAGCACCTCTTCAACCGGGTGATCGGGTCTTAGTACGAAATCTCTCTGAAAGAGGAGGACCTGGTAAACTTCGTTCATACTGGGAAGAATCAGTACACAAAGTGGTAGAAAGAATCAAAGATGGGCCTGTGTACAAAATTCAGCCTGAAAGTGGTAAAAAGACTATTCGAGTACTGCACAGAAATCTTTTACTACCAGTAAATGACCTACCAATTGAAGGACACATTCCAAGAGTACCGATGAAACAAAGACAATCAAGTAACAGAAAGGATACCAGAATGGATGTGGACCAGGAGGAGGAATGTTCAGATGAAGAAAGATGGTATTATCCTTATATACCAGAGACTACAGAAAGTCATGATCGTGTTGTGTCTCAACCAAACTCTCAAAATGTAGAGAAAATCCCATTAAGAGTTTCTGCTGAAGAGTTCTATCCTACAACTACCACACCCAATCTTGAACAAGAACAAAATGATGGAACAGTAGTTGGCGACCAAATCTGGGCTACAGACATGGTGGGACTAGACACTGCAGAATTACCCTCATTAAGTCAAGACTTACCTGTGAACCAAGATATGCAAATGGAGAATGATGTTGATGGAGAAGACTCAACTCCTGTCAGAAGATCTACCAGACAAGTTAAGCCTAAAGAGATCTTTACGTATGACACACTAGGTCAGCCAAGATACATACCAAGTCAGATTCACACCATACAAACTCCTACAATGCTAGCTACTCCCAGGACATGCCAGGTAGTTAACGTAGCTCCTTGGTGGCAACAAGTACCTATTTGAGTTACTTAAATCACTAAATAGTGTTTAGATACCAATTGAGTTTAATGTCGGGAGCCATTAACTGAAGGAGGGGAGAGTGTGACGGACTGGGGTTTATATGGTCACAAAACAGACACCCCAAAGCAAAGTACATATTCATTTTTTTTATATTTCTAAACATATCCCTTCTATTCTATTAATAACCAGTAGATGGCAGAGAAGGTACACAAACAGAGTCTATATAAGGCCACACACCATGTGACTGGAAAAAAAACTACTTCCAGCCATAAAGTCAGTGGTCATATCTCATGCTGTTTGTGTGATTCTTTGCAGTCCACGCCAAGCTGATCACCTTATCTCATCGCGTCTACAATCATCGGCTCTCTTAATTCACATTTTGAGGCCGGTAACACAAGCAGCCCTCCTTGCTTCCAACCACTACATCTGGAAGCTTCCCCAAGGTTCCAGAAAACAGAGGGAGGCACCAGAACAGCTACCTGATGAGTCATCCAGCCTCCCTGACTCACTCAACCCTGACCAAGATTCAACCCAGGTCTGGCTCTTAGCCAAGCCAATATACCTACACTTACAGCTAACTATATACAACTAGCACACTAGCTAGAGGGTGCTAAACTTGGTTGCCCCTTTAACCATTTGCCGACCGCGCTATAGCCGAAAGACCGCTACAGCGCAGTCGTCTAGTTCTGAGAGGGCATCTATTGACATCCTCCCAGAACCATGTCCCCTGCTTGCCTTTGGGGCATTCATTGGGTGTGCTCTGTGATCAATGTAAAGGGCTAATCACAGTGGCCCTTTACCATGTGATCAGTTGGGTTAAATCACATCTCATCAAATATAAACAAATGCCGGTTATCTGCATTTCCTTTCCTCAGCGCTGTCACTGTGTGAGGCAAAGAAAGCCAGTTATCAGCTATCCAGTGATAGGGGACAATAATACTGATAATCAGGGCACCCATCATCAGTGCAGCCCCATCAGTGCCAATCAGTGTCCATCAGTGCAGCATATCAGTGCCCATCAGTGTCTCCTTATCAGTGCCCATCAGTGAAGTATCATCAGCACACATCAGTGAAGAAGAAAATTTATCTATTTACAAAATTGTATAACCAAAGAAGAGAAAAAAAATGTTTCTTCGCAAAATTTTTGTGCTTTTTAAATTTGTTTAGCAAAATGTAAAAAAACTGTGGTGATTAAATACCACCAAAAGAAAGCTCTATCTTTCTCAAAAAAAATTATACAAATTTCATATGGGTACCATGTTGCATGACTGCACAATTGTCATTCAAAGTGCAACAGCGCTTGTCTGGAGTCTTGAGTTTAGAGGCCCAAGGTTTGTGGTGGTACTGGGACCCATCCTTAGGCTTTGCTTTTACATAAGAATCATGGGAGAAAGGAAAATAATTATTTTTGGCCTCAGAGGCAGGAGAAGATCTACCAATTTGAGGCTTAGTTCTATCACCGGTATTGTTCTCAATTACTTTTCTTTAATCGTACATCACGGGACACAGAGCCATAGTAATTACTATGTGGGTTATAGTCCACCTTCAGGTGCTGGACACTGGCACACCCTAAACAGGAAGTTGCCTCAATATATAACCCCTTCCACTACTGGGAGTATCTCAGTTTTTTCACCAGTGTTTAAGGTGTTGGTCACAAGTGAAGATGTGCTGTGCTGAGCTCCACTAGAGTAATCCTTGCTGGGGCTAGCTATGCAGCCGGATCCATTCAAAGTGTCTTTTAGGCCGAATTGAATGGTACCAGGGCCTTGTATCCGAAGAAACAAGGTTTTGTCTGTAGCGCCGACTCCTGAAGAGCGCACTATATGTGTTTTTGAAATGTATTATTTAACCTGGACCGCAGTTTGGTTTGGGTTTGATTACTCCAAATTTTGACCTGAGCATCAGTCTGACTAGACTACAGGGTGTTCTGCCTGGCCATGGGGGGGCACTGTCACTTCTAGCAGGCATGGTAACACAGTCTGGTTGGGTGCTTTGAGGTTACTTTCTCTCAGAGCCAGCCCAGTGGGAGTGTCACTCTTGCTGTGCTTTCTGAGAGAGGGTACTTAAGATGCGGAAGTCACGTGTTTCGGGGTTTCGGTCCAGAAGTATGTTCTGACTGCATGGTCCTGGTCCTCCTGACCAGCCCCCAGGACGCCTATGGCCTGGGGTGTGCATCCACCCGACTTTACGTCTCAGGGCTGGCTAGCCCGAGGCGAGGAAACTAAAGGAAGGATTCGGAGGTGGTCCGGTGCCATCTCAGGTTGTGGAGTGGCCCAGGAACTTCGAAGTTATCCAGGGGAGGACTCTTCGGGAGAAGGCCACGCAAGGGTTGGCTTCTCAAAAAGAGCCTGGTAAAGCTGAAGGACCTGAAGAATCCAATCTTGTGCGGTATCGCCGGACCGGCTGCAAGATACTGGTACCACACGAGTGTTCTACAAGTATTCAAGTTTCCTTGTTCTTGTTCTATAACAAAGTCTGTGGCAGAGACTTATTCCTACGTGTTCTATTACAAAGTCTGTGGCAGAGACTTGTTTCTGACTCAAACACCCTGTTGGCTGCTAGGCCTGATGAAAGAAGGACTATCCAATTAGGTTGAAGATCCAGCTGTGAATGGCTATTCTCTGGATTTACTCAAAGTAAGAGAGCTCTCCTATACTGTCTTTGACGCTAAGAGTACCTGGACTTTCCACCTAAACCCTCTGATCCTATACTGAGACTGTCTTTTAACTATGTTCTTTGCAAATAAAAATCCCTTTAAGCGGATCTGTCGTCAGTCTCTATAGTTCTTGGGCCATCTACCATGGGAAACCCCTAGACGCATACGAGGTACAGAAGGTAACGGTAAGCCCAATAAAACCAGCCGCTCCTTCGGGAGTCAGTGCTACATGTCTGTAATGCTTCTCTTTTTAGAGAGCTGGACCCCGGGATCCAGTACTTTAGGTACTGGCGGGGTGCTTTTTACAGGTCCAGGATTGTGGGTTCCCCGAGGGGTCCCCGGTTCCTGAAGGTTTGTTAACCCACCGTGAAGGGTGAAGATTGGGTCTGTAGGTTTTACCACAAAAAACTTTGTGGCGGGAAAGGTAATTGGAGTTTTTCTAAGGAATTTTTTAATTTTCTTATGAAATGTCTCCTTTAAAGAAAATGTTGCCTAAGTGTCACCACTGGGGGCTGTATGGAGCACGTACCTTCTCATGCTTTGCTCAGAGTCACCCTGTGTCACAGAAGCAGCAGACTTTTTTCCTAGCAGGCAGTCCTCCGGTAAGTTTGGGGAGGTTTTGCTTCCTCCAGACACCCCCACCCTAGCTGAACTCTATAAGGGAGAACTAAAAACGATCAGCAATGCCATTTTCTTTCACCGCCCCTACACGGTGTCAGCTTCCAGCAAGAAGTTGTGTGGCTCAGAGAAAGGGGAATCATATCCTATCTTGGACAGAAAATAATGTACTTTGCCTATCGGCAGTCTTCATTCTAGGAATAGAAAATTTGTCAGCAGTTGTTCCCGGGAGAATGGTTCCTTCCCCCCGATATCTTCCTGTCAATATGTAAAAAATGGGGGATCCCAGACAAAGATCTGTTTGCATCCAGGTTCAACAAAGAAATCAACAACTTTGTGTCAAGAACAAAGGATCTGCTGGCATGCGGAACAGATGCCTTGATATTCCTGTGGAATCAGTTCTCACTGATTTATGCATTCCCTCCAATTCTGCCTGCGTCCATGACTTCTTCGCAGGATCAAGTAGGTAGGGAAGTCGTTGATTCTGGTGGCCCCCAGCAGGGCCCAGGCAATCTTGGTATGCAGAGATCGTAAAGATGGCAGTAGGGGACCCATGGACCATACCGTCACGGCCAGACCTTCTCTCCCAAGGTCCGGTGTTCCATCCTACTTTACAAATGCTAAATTTAATGGTCTGGCTATTGAGACCCAAACTCTGAAAAAGCGTGGGCTGTCAGGTTCAGTAGTTTTTACCTTGGTTAATTCAAGGGAGCCGGCCTCCATAATTATATATTATGGAGTCTGGGAAGCATATATTTTCTGGTGTGAAACCAGGAGTTGCACCCCAGGAAATAAGTCAAAGGTAGAATCCTTGACTTTCTGCAGATGGGGTGAGAAATAAGGCTGGTCTTGACTGCTTTCTAAGGACAGGTCTAGGCCTTATCTGTATTATTTCAATGACCACTTGCTTCGCATTCTTTGGTTCGTAACTTTATTCAGGGGGTAACACAGCTTAATCTCCGGTTAGGTAACCCCTGAACCCTTGGGACTTGAATTTCGTTTTGTCGGCATTACAAAACAACCTTTTTTTTGGGCCGATACAACATATTCCATTGGTCCTTTTTTTTGACAAGGAAACATTCTTTTTCTGGTAACCATATCTGCTGCAAGAAGGGTATCAGAATTAGCTGCTCTTTCTTGTAAAGAGCCATATTTTTATTGTTCACAAGGAAAAGGTAGTATTGCGTCCTCATCCTAAATTTTTACCGAAGGTAATATCAGGTTTTTATCTAAACCAGGATATTGTTCTACCTTAATTTTTCCAGAACCCTGTTCTATGGAAGAAAAATCACTACATTCTCTTGATGTGGTGAGAGCAGTCAAAGTCTACTTAAAGGTGACTGCTCGGATTCAGAAAATTGATGTTTTGTCTGTGACAGGCAGCATCAAAATGTACTATTTCTAAATGGATTCGACAAGTAATCGTTCAAGCTTATGGTTTACAGAAGTAGTTCTACCCTCTCAAATCAAAGCGCACACCTCTAGGGCTGTTAGTGTTTCGTGGGCAGTGCATTACCAAGCCTCCAGGGCTCAATTCTGCAAAGCTGCAACTTGGTCTTCAATCCATACATTTACCAGATTCTATCTGATGGATGTAAAAAGACATGACAATGTCGCCTTTGGGCGTAGTGTACTGCAGGCAGCAGTATAAATCCTCTAATCTAATGGTGCCCTACTTTTGTTGTGTCTCCCTCTCCTCAGTTGGTATTGCTCTGGGACATCCCACATAGTAATTACTATGGCACTGTGTCCCGTGATGTACGATTAAAGAAAATAGGATTTTTATAACAGTTTACCTGTAAAATCCTTTTTGTTTGAAGTACATCATGGGACACAGAGGTCCCGCCCCTTTTTCTAGTATACATGTGTATTGCTTTGCTACAAAACTGAGATACTCCCAGTGGGAGGGGTTATATAGGGAGGCAACTTCTTGTTTAGGGTGTGCCAGTGTCCAGCACCTGAAGGTGGACTATAACCCACATAGTAATTACTATGGCTCTGTGTCCCGTGATGTACTTCAAAAGAAAAGGATTTTACAGGTAAGCTATTATAAAAATCCTATTATTTTTGGCTTCAGAGGCAGAAGAAGATCTACCAATCTAAGGCTTGGGGTTCTACCACCAGTATTGCTCTTAATGGCTTTATTCAAAGCTCCAAAAAGATGTTCACCATTAAAAGCCACACACAGTAAGCATTTTTTACACCGCTAATCTGCAAACCAACATTCAACCGAAGAGGTCTTTGTATTTTAACTGACAGGAGACTGATTTGGGAGATGAAGCAGATAACATCAGCCAAACCATCCACACAGTAATGTAGAGCTGAGGGCACATTCTCTAAGCGCTCCATAATGAAATGGCCAGTTAAGACTGTAGTTGGGTCATTAGCCTGAGTCCATCCTGCTAAAATCTGACTGACCAAGATAACCACTATAACAGGTTGCATGGTGGGCCTGCAAGTGACAAAAGGGATTTGGAAAGCATCTCCAAACATTTGTTGGTGGTATATTTCAACAGATGGAGTCAGTGTTTTATTAGGGTGAGATATCACCAGATCCACAATGTAAATTGACCAATTCTTAATAAAAACCTCTTCAAAAAGATACCGATCAGCAAAATGTTTGGGAGGAGAAGATAATTGTCAGGATTTTCCCAGTCACTGTAGAGAACTAATGCATACCTCCCAACTGTCCCTGATTTTGAGGGACTGTCCCTGATTTGGAGCAATGTCCCTCTGTCCCTCATTCCTCCTTATTTGTCCCTCATTTTGTGAAGGAATGTAATGTACTTACTGATAATCAGAAAATGTCTATTTGCTTCCGTGTATACATGTTTCTATGCAACTCCTTACTTATTATGTAGTATACAGATTGGCTCTCTGTTTGGAACTAAAAGATGGCATCTGAACCCTACATCCCACGCGTTAGAAGAATGCATATGAGATAACAGAACCAGCTTCAACCAAACTTCAAGCATCAAGTTTCTCCATTTCTCTTGTATTTTAACCACTTCAATACCGGGCACTTAAACACCTTCCTGCCCAGACCAATTTTGAGCTTTCAGCGCTGTCGCACTTTGAATGACAATTGCGCGGTCATGCTACACTGTACCCAAATGAAATTTTTATCATTTTTTTCCCACAAATAGAGCTTTCTTTTGGTGGTATTTGATCACCTCTGGGATTTTTATTTTTTGCTAAACAAATAAAAAAAAATACCGAAAATTTTGAAAAAAAACATTTTTTTTTTGTTTCAGTTTCAAAACTTTGCAAATAAGTAAGTTTTCTCCTTCACTGATGGGCACTGATGGGGTTACACTGATGGGCAATGATAAGGTGGCACTGATGGGCACTGATGAGGTGGCACCAATGAAGTGGCACTGATGAGGTGGCATTGATGGACACCGATATGTGGCACTGATAGGCGGCAATGATGGGTGGCACTGATGGGCGACACGGATGGGCACTGATAGGTGGCACAAATTGGCACGGATTGGCATGGATGGGCATGGATAGGTGGCACAGCTGGGCATGGGTTAGGCAGCACAGGTGGGCATGGGTAGGCGGCACAGGTGGGCATGGGTAGGCGGCACAGGTGGGCATGGGTAGGTGGCACAGGTGGGCATGGGTAGGCGGCACAGGTGGGCATGGGTAGGCGGCACAGGTGGGCATGGGTAGGCACTGATAGGCGGCACAGATGGGAACTGATAGGCGGCATTGTATTATAATATATTATACTAATGGATGCCAATCAGTGTCAATCAATAATGCATGCCAATCAGTGATGCCCATTGTGGGCACTGATTGGCATCCATTATGGGCACTGATTGGCATCCATTGTGGCACTGATTGCAATCCCTGGTGGTCTAGGGTGGCATACCTTTGTCCTTGGCATCCCTGGTGGTCTAGTGGCGTCCCTGGTGGTCCAGTGTGGGCATCCTCGGGGGGGCTGTGCTGATAATCGATCAGCACAGACCTCCCCTGTCAGAGGAGCAGCCGATCGGCTCTCCTCTACTCGCGTCTGACAGACGCGAGTGAGGAAAAGCCGATCACCGGCTTTTCCTATTTACACTGTGATCAGCCGTGATTGGACACGGCTGATCATGTGGTAAAGAGTCTCCGTCGGAGACTCTTTACGGAGATCGTAGTTGCCGGGTGTCAGACTGACACCCCGCAACAACGATCGCCGCGATGCGCGCCCCCGGGGGCGCGCAGCGGCTCATAATCCTGATCACGTTATATGACGTCTGGTCAGGATTATGAAACCACTTTGCCGCCGTCTATTTGCTATAGGGCGGGCGGCAAGTGGTTAACCAATGAGATGTACCAATAATGCCGCGTACACACGATCAAACAATCGGGTGGAAAAGTCCGGCAAACTCAAGTCTGCCGGACAATCCCCCCGTGTGTAGCCCCCGGCTGACTTTTTTTACCCGAAAGTACGGCGGACTTAGAAAGTATTTTTGCACTCCAATCTTCCCGCCGGACTTGCATTTCGGCGGACAATCCGGCCGTTGGTATGCCAGTCCGCCATACTTTTGAAATGAGCGGACTTTTCCCGCGTGGAGAAAAGTCAGCTCATTTTGAGCACGTCTCCAGGTAGCCGGGGCCAGCGAAGGAGGCGTCGCTGGCCCCGCCACCTGGTATGGACTTAAAGGGGAACCCCAACGCCGAAAAAAATCGGCGTGGGGGTCCCCCCCAGGTCTACATCAGACCCTTGTCTGAGCACACTACCCGGCCGGCCAGGAAAGAGAGGGACGAGCGAGCGCCCCCCCTCCTGAGCCGTACCAGGCCGCGTGCCCTCAACATGGGGGGTGCCTTGGGGAAGGGGGGGCCGCGCGGCCCCCCCACCCTAAAGCACCTTGTCCCCATGTTGATGAGGACAAGGGCCTCTTCCCGAAAACCCTGGCTATTGGTTGTCGGGGTCTGCGGGCGGGGGGCTTATCGGAATCCGGGAGCCCCCTTTAATAAGGGGGCCCCCGGATACCGGTCCCCCACCCTATGTGAATGAGTTTGGGGTACAATGTACCTCTACCCATTCACCTGTAAAAAAAAGTACAAAAAAAACACAACACACAAGGGTTAAAATAGTTTATTGCACAGCTCCGGGGGTCTTCCGTTTTCGGGGGTCTTCTCGCCGGACTCCTCCATTATCTTCTTCTAGCTCTTTTGCTAGCGGAGGAGCCCGGCTTTCTTCCTCGCCGCCGCCCTCTTCTTCTGACTTCGGGGGTCTTGTCCCCCTCTTCGGTTCTTCTTGCCGGGCCACTGCGCCTTCTTCTAGCTCTTTTACAGGCGGTGGCCCGGTCTTCTGTCGCCGCCTTCTGTCCTTCTCTTCAGATGTTGCCTCGTTGCATCCTCCGCTCACAATGGCACGGACACAATGCGCGGCGACTTATATAGGGACATCACCGGAAGATGTCCCCGCCTATTATGATGTCACAGTCCCAGCATCCTCTGCAACATCTGAAGAGAAGAAGAGAAGAACAGAAGGCGGCGACAGAAGACCGGGCCACCGCCTATAAAAGAGCTAGAAGAAGGCGCGGTGGCCTGGCAAGAAGAACCGAAGAGGGGGACAAGACCCCTGAAGAGGGGGACAAGACCCCCGAAGTTGGAAGAAGAGGGCGGCGGTGAGGAAGAAAGCCGGGCTCCTCCGCTAGCAAAAGAGCTAGAAGAAGATAGCGGAGGAGTCCGGCGAGAAGACCCCCGAAGACGGAAGACCCCCGGAGCTGTGCAATAAACTATTTTAACCCTTGTGTGTTGTGTTTTTTTTTACTTTTTTTTACAGGTGAATGGGTAGGGGTACATTGTACCCCATACTCATTCACCTAAGGTGGGGGGCCGGTATCCGGGGGCCCCCTTATTAAAGGGGGCTCCCGGATTCCGATAAGCCCACCGCCCGCAGACCCTGACAACCAACGGCCAGGGTTGTTGGGAAGAGGCCCCTATCCTCATCAACATGGGGACAAAGTGCTTTGGGGTGGGGAGCCGCGCGGCCCCCCTTCCCCAAGGCACCCCCTCATGTTGAGGGCACGCGGCCTGGTACGGCTCAGAAGGGGGGCCGCTCGCTCGTCCCCCCTTTCCTGGCCGGCCGGGTAGCGTGCTCGGACAAGGGTCTGATGTGGACCTGGAGGGACCCCCACGACGATCTTTTCGGCGTTGGGGTTCCCCTTTAAGTCCATACCAGGTGGCGGGGCCAGTGACGTCTCCTTCGTGGGCCCCGCCTCCCTAGAGATGCGCTTAAAATGAGCGCCTCCGCGTGTGTGGGCGAGTCCGTTCATTTCAAAAGTACGGCGGAAAGTCCGGCAGACAGTCCGACGGGAAGTCCGCCGGACTAAGTCCGCCGGATAGTCGGCTACATGTGTACGCGGCATTAGACTGACATAGCAATGACGTATCTTTCTATATAAAGTATTGACACCGCCCAGAAATAAACCAGAAGTTAGAAGTAACTGAGCTGAACGTGTCTCAGAGAGTGTTTACTTCTAATTTGCATGCACATTTATACTTTTTAATTAGAAACAGCAGCAGATAACCTTGAACTAGATTGTAGTTCTTATCTATTTCAACTGGCGCCCAACGTGGGGCTCCAGGCTTCAATCGAAGGGAGACCACATTCCAAGACCGAACAGCTGGCCAAATCAGAGCAAGGGGGTTAAGCGCGCAGCCCTAACAGTACGGTAAGCATATTTATTCCTACCACTGTACGACTTCTCTGATTGGGCCGGTTGATTTTGTCTCGTTGGCTCCTTTAGATTGTTCAAAGAGGCAGGTAAGTTATTTCTCGCCAGGGGCTGTTTTAACGAACCTGCCAGTGGTTTTCTGCTGACTGCATTATCTGTTCAGTGTCTGTCATCTGTCTGTCTGTCATGTGTGTATCCTCACCCCCGGATTAGGTGTCTGCCTCTAGCGGTGAGATGGAATACTGCAGAGAAACTTTATAGACGGGTTTAGACGGGTTACTTGGGGTTGACAGTGTAGGACTTCTGAGAAAAATCTCAGCTGCTGGAATTTGGCAGTCTGAATGAAGATCTGCTGGAATTTGGCAGTCTTGCAAACGTCTATAAACGGTTTTCTCAGGGGAGCTTTTCCTGAGGGTTATCTCAGCTGCTGGAATTTGGCAGTCTGAATGAAGACTTGCTGGAATTTGGCAGTCTTGCAACTCAGGTCAGCTGCTCCTGAGGGTTATCTCAGCTGCTGGAGCTTTTGCAGTTCAAAGGATGACAGGTGTAATGTCTTGTCCTAAATGTGTATGTGGATTAATGTTTGACATCAATGTGGGTAGCTGGGGTTTGATAAAAGTCAAACTGCGGGGAGCCTGGAGGAGACAGGGATAGTTCGCAGGGCTACGAGCCCCCACCCTAGGAATTCTTTGACAAGATAGCAGTGGGAGAGGAGAATTAACCGATTAGTTGTTTGTATTCTCCTCTGAAGTTGTCCACTATGAGAGAGAGAGAGAGAGAGAGAGAGAGAGAGAGAGAGAAGGGAATGCTAGCATGTGATATTGTGAAGAGGAGAGAAGCTGTTGACATAGTTAACAAAGTTAGGTTACGTTGCTAAAGAAACAGGGAGGAATCCTGTGTGATAAAGAAAATTGGATAAAGAAAGTTAAGAAAGCTGGCAATTGTATTATGTTATGCAGCCATCTTAGTGCACCCAGGCCTTCACTTTCTGCCCAGCCCAGTGCACTTTCTGCCGGTGGCCATCTTGGTACACCTAGTAGGCCCAACCTATACCCAGTTCTTCCTGTTTTAAACCAGGATGGTTCCTACCACACACCTGTCTTCCCTAATATGGAAGCACTACCTTCACAGGCCAGGTATGTTAATGATGAAGAAGCGTCCGAGTGGGAAGACCAACAACAGGCAGCAAGGCCACCTACTGATTTAACCCTCAATCCGGCTCCGGACTCACAGTTCCGAGAGGATCTCAAACATATTCTGGCAACCATAAGGAACAGTGCCCCTTTCCAGCCCCCGCCCCAACATCAGTCTCGGTTACCAGAAGGGGCACTGGTGATGTATGTCGCTTTTACCCAATCACAAGCAGCGGCCTTAGTGACAAGTTTGCCTGACCCAGAGAAACAACCAATGCCCTTCTACTGCAGGATAGTGCGGATACAAGAGACTTGATCTGCCTATGCCAAATTAAAGTAGGCCATGTCTTTTGGCCGGTCATGCAGGCGGCTTTCTATGATGTCTGCTTGACAAGTGCCACTTCCTACACC
Organism: Lithobates pipiens; assembly: GCF_037356315.1. Lineage (NCBI taxonomy): Eukaryota > Metazoa > Chordata > Amphibia > Anura > Ranidae > Lithobates > Lithobates pipiens. The sequence goes on along the minus strand of NW_027507790.1, from coordinate 267,153,131 downwards.
TCAGGCGTGGAGTTCTGTGCACAACTCCGTGACTGGGCAAAGGAGAAATTGGCAGATCAGACTACCACAATCCAAGATATTGCCCAAGATAAAGGGGAGTCTGGAAAGAAGTATCATGCTAGACTCATAAAAGTCAAGTCCTGGGGAAAAAAGTGTGGGAACTCCCACCCAAGATCCACTCGCCCACCAAAAAAAAAAAAAAAAATGTGATACGCTCATATGCACTAACGCTTCAAAAGTGGTATTTTTCATCCAATTTTCGTATTGTGTGTATGAAGCTTAAAGTGGTTGTATAGTAATTTTTATGACTTTTACCTACAGGAAAGCCTATAATATGACAGCAATGACAGCAGCGGCGCATGCGCACAGGGGATTCTCGGCTGAAAGTCCGGCAGACGCCGGACCCTGCCAGAAAGAAATCTCCCGCAATAAAATTTTGCAAACAGTTAATTTTTCTCCTTCATTGAAATGCGCTGATGAGGCGGCGCTGGTGGGCACTGATAGGCGGCGCTGGTAGGCACAGTTAAGGCGGCACCGATAGGCACAAATAAGGCAGTACTGATGGGCACAGATAAGGCGGCACTGATGGGCAAAGATGGGCACAGATAAGATGACACGGATGGGTGGCACAGATGGGCACTGATAGTTACCACTGATAGATGGGACTGATGGGCACTGATAGGTGGCACTGATAGGTGGCACTGATAGGTGGCTCTGATAGGTGGCACTGCTGGGCACTGATGGGCGTCACTGATGGGCACTGATGGGCGTCACTGATGGGCACTGATGGGCAGTGGTACATGACACTGATGGGCACGGATATGTGGCACTGAGGTCCAGCCCTGTTGTTGAGGCAGATTGTGGGCACTGATAGGTGGCACTGTGGGCACTGATAGGTGGCACTGTGGGCACTGATGGGTGGCACTATGGGCACCGATGGGTGTCACTATTTGCCATATTTTAGGTGGCACTGGCAGGGGGCAGGTGGGCACCTATTGCGCTTGACCCCAGCTCGCCGTGATCGGGACTAATGTCCCTCTCACGGCCGCCGGTGATCGGCTTTTTTTTTTCTCCTCGCGCTGTCAGTGCGAGGAGGAAAAATAGCCGATTACTGGCTCTGTTGTGATCACATGATCAGCTGTCATTGGCTGACAGCTGATCACGTGGTAAGGGGTTGGGATCGACCCCTTGCTCTGATCTGTGATCAGGCGAGTCTCATAGACTCGCTGATCACAGAACACGTGGCGCGCGCCCCTCAGGGGGCGCGCAGGCCGCTCGTGCACGGGACGACTTCAATAGGCATAGTCCTGGCAAAGCAGGTCCACGCTGTAGCCGTCATTCGGCTATAGCGCGGATCTCAAGCGGTTAAATACCCTCTGTGCTCCCCCCATAAATTTAGGCCACCATACTGGCCTTCTTATAGAGTTGTGCTCATAAGTTTACTTACCCTGGGAGAATTTATGATTTATTGCCCATTTTTCTGAGAATATGAATGATAACACAAAAACTTTTCTTTCACTCATGGTAGGGATGAGCTTCAAGTTCGAGTCGAACATTGCTGTTCGCCAGTGGCGTAACTAGAACCTTCAGGGCCCCGGTGCAAGAAACCATGGAGGGCCCCTCTGACCTCCAGCCGGGGCCCTTCCCACTGATCCCGGGGGTAACAGGATCTGGATAGAAGGGGGAACAAATCCCCTCCATTTTCCTCCTGCAGCCACTTAATGCCTATCAGAGGGAGAGGAGGAGATGCAGACTTTTAGTGGCTGCAGGAGAAAAATTGAGGGGATTTGTTCCTCTAAATGACCCCACCCCATCCAGGTGTTCAGGGGCAACATGTGCACTAATGCAATTGTGATCCCTGTAGTTACGCCCCTGGGATGAGTGGCAGCGGTGGTGGTGGGGTAAGGATAGGATCAGTAGCATCGGTGGTGGGGCATGGGATGAGTGGCAGTGGTGAGGGAGAGATGGGATGAGTGGCAGCGGTGGGGAGTGTGGGATCAGTGGCAGCAGTGGTAGTTGGGTGGAGGGGATGGGATCAGTGGCAAGGGTTGTGGTTGGGGAGGTAGGCTCAGTGGTAGAGGGGTTGAATGGGATGAGTGGCAAGGGTGATGGTTGGAGGAGGATGGGATGGGATGAGTGGCATCAGTGGGGGGCAATGGATGAAATGTGTGGCAGTTGTGGTGGGAGGATGGGATCTGTGGTGAGGGTGGTGGTTGGGAGGGTGGGATGGGATGAGTGGTGGGGAGGGGAATGGTATCAGTGGCAAGGATGGGGGTTGTGGGATGGGATCAGTGGCAGTAGTGGTCATGGTGGGGTGGATCAGTGGCAGCAGTGGTTGTGTTGGGGGTATCAGTGGTGACAGTAGTGGTGGTGTGGGGAGGTATCTGTGGCAGTAGTGGTGGTGTGGGGAGGTATCTGTTGCAGTAGTGGTGGTGTGGGGAGGTATCAGTGGCAGTAGTGGTGGTGTGGGGAGGTATCAGTGGCAGTAGTGGTGGTGTGGGGAGGTATCATTGGCAGTAGTGGTGGTGTGGGGAGGTATCAGTGGCAGTAGTGGTGGTGTGGGGAGGTATCAATGGCAGTAGTGGTGGTGTGGGGAGGTATCAGTGGCAGTAGTGGTCATGGTGGGGTGGATCAGTGGCAGCAGTGGTTGTGGTGGTGTGGGGGGTATCAGTGGCAGTAGTGGTTGTGTTGGGGGTATCAGTGGTGACAATAGTGGTGGTGTGGGGAGGTATCTGTGGCAGTAGTGGTGGTGTGGGGAGGTATCTGTGGCAGTAGTGGTGGTATCTGTAGCAGTAGTGGTGGTGTGGGGAGGTATCAGTGGCAGTAGTGGTGGTGTGGGGAGGTATCAGTGGCAGTAGTGGTGGTGTAGGGGGATCAGTGGCAGTAGTGGTGGTGTGGGGAGGTATCAGTGGCAGTAGTGGTGGTGTGGGGGGTATCAGTGGCAGTAGTGGTGGTGTGGGGGGGTATCAGTGGGAGTAGTGGTGGTGTGGGGGGGGGGGGTATCAGTGGGAGTAGTGGTGGTGTGGGGGGGTATCAGTGGGAGTAGTGGTGGTGTGGGGGGTATCAGTGGGAGTAGTGGTGGTGTGGGGGGGGTATCAGTGGGAGTAGTGGTGGTGTGGGGGGTATCAGTGGGAGTAGTGGTGGTGTGGGGGGTATCGGTGGGAGTAGTGGTGGTGTGGGGGGTACCTGTGGCAGTGGTGTGGGGGGTACCTGTGGCAGTGGTGGTGGTGTGGGGGGTACCTGTGGCAGTGGTGTGGGGGGTACCTGTGGCAGTGGTGGTGGTGTGGGGGGTACCTGTGGCAGTGGTGGTGGTGTGGGGGGGATCAGTGGCAGTGTTGATATTAAGGGATGGATGCCACTCACTTGCAGTTCACTTGTGGTTCCTCCTCCTTGTTCTGTCTTGCTTGGGCGAGCAGAGTGGATGGGCGGGGCTTGTGAGTGAAGGCGGAGCCAGAGAAGATGGCGGGGACTGTGCCTATAAGTGCAGGCGGTGACAGGGAAGATGGGCGTGCCTTGAATGAAGACAGAGAAGATGGGCGGAGCGGGCGGGGACTGATTTCCTGAATGCAGGCGGTGACAGAGAGGATGGGCGGGGCCTTGAGTGAAAGCGGAGCCTGAGAAGATGGGCGGAGCGGGCGGGGACTGATCCCGTGAGTGCAGGCGGTAACAGAGAAGACTGAGTGAAGAAGAGAAGATGGGCGGTGTGGGTGGGGAATGTGCGGGCGGAGAGGATGGGCAGAGTAGGCGGGGACTGTCCCCGTGAGTTGGAGAGCAGAGGATGGGTGGAGAAGATAGGCGAAGCAGCCCATCTATCTCCCGGGCATGTCTATCTCCTGGGCTGCAGCTGGCCCCCCTACAGTGGCGGAACTCAAGGGCCCAGTCGCAAATGCGACTGGTGCGACCCTGATAATTCCGCCACAGCTGTTCGCCTGTTCAGCGAACAGTGAACAATTTGGGCTGTTCGCGGCAAATTCGAAAAGCCGGGAACACCCTATACAAGTCTATGGGAGAAATCTAAAGTGCTAATTTTAAAGGCTAATATGCAAGTTACTGTCCTAAAAAGTGTTTGGGGACCTGGGTCCTGCCCCAGGGGACATGGATCAATGCAAAAAACAGTTTTAAAAACGGCCGTTTTTTCAGGAGCAGTGATTTTAATAATGATTAAAGTGAAACAATAAAAGTGTAATATTCCTTTAAATTTCGTAGCTGGGGGGTATCTATAGTATGCCTGTGAAGGGGCGCATGTTTCTGGTGCTTAGAACTGTCCCTGCACAAAGTGTCATTTGTGCAGGAAAAAAAGTCTTTTAAAATCACTTGCGGCTAAATTGTCGGCTCCCCGTAATACAGAGAACATTCAATGAGTGTTCTCTGTATTAGCCGACAATTCATTCATTAAAAAAAAGCGTGGGGGTTCCCCTAAATTCAATTACCAGGCCCTTCAGGTCTGATATGGATATTAAGGGGAACCCCGTGTCAAATTAAAAAAAAAAATTGACGTGGGGGTCCCCCTAAATATCCATACCAGACCTGATATTAAGGGGAACCCCTGCATCAAATAAAAAAAAAATTTGACGTGGGGGTCCCCCTAAAAATCCATACCAGACCATTTATCTGAGCATGCAACCTGGCCGGCCGCAGGAAAAGAGGGGGTGACGAGAGAGCAGCCCCCCTCCCTCCTGAACCATACCAGGCCACATGCCCTCAACATTGGGAGGATGCTTTGGGGGTCTGTGACCCCTCAAAGCACCATGTCCCCATGTTGATGGGGACAAGGGCCTCATCCCCACAACCCTGAGCGGTGGTTGTGGGGGTCTGCGGGCGGGAGGCTTATCAGAATCTGGAAGCCCCCTTTAACAAGGGTACCCCCAGATCCCGCCCCCCCCTGTTTGAAATGGTAAGGGGGTACAAAAGTACCCCTACCATTTCACAAAGAAAGTGTAAAAATGGTTAAATAAGACAAACACACATTTGAAAAATTCCTTTATTAAAAATAAAAAAAAATAAAAAAAAGATTCCAGCGGTGGTAATCCACTCTTGCTATCCAGCGATGGATGATCATATCCAGCGACGGGGGATCTCTCAGTCCAGCTCTGTCCATACATCCGTCTTCTGTCTCCACTCCGGAGACACTGTGGGGATCTCAGCGCTGACGTTTCTTATATTAGGAGGGCGGGGCCACCCGTCACCTGGCCCCGCCCCCTCTGACGCTGGTGAGGGAAGCCAGGGGTTCCCCAGTGAGGTATGGGTGACCCTGCCCCCTCTGATGTAACGGAAACCTGCTTAAAGAAAGATGGGATGCATGGTCGAGTCGCCAGAAGAAAGCCATTACTATAAAAATGCCACAAAGTATCCTGCTTTAAATTCACCAAACAGCACAGAGACAAGCCTCAAACCTTTTGGCACAAAGTCATTTGGAGTGATGAGACCAAAATTTATCTTTTTGGCCACAACCATAAACGCTTCATTTGGAAAGGAGTCAACAAGGCCTATGATGAAAGGTACACCATTCCTACTGTGAAACACGGAGGTGGATCGCTGAGGTTTTGGGAATGTGTGAGCTACAAAGACACAGGACATTTGGTCAAAATTGATGGCAAGATGAATGCAGTTTGTTATCAAAAATTACTGGAGGAAAATTTGCATTCAGCCAGGAAGCTGCGCATGGGATGTACTTGGACATTCCAACATGACAATGATCCAAAACACAAGGCCAAGTCGACCTGTCATTGGCTACAGCAGAATAAAGTGAAGGTTCTCAAGTGGCCATCTCAGTCTCCTGACCACAATATCATTGAGCCACTCTGGGGAGATCTCAAACGTGCAGTTCATACAAGACAGCCCAAGAATTTACAAGAACTGGAGGCTTTTTTCCAAGAGGAATGGGCAGCTTTACTATCTGAGAAGATAAAGAGCCTCATCCACAAATCCCACAAAAGACTTCAAGCTGTCATTGATGTTAAAGGGGGCAATACACAGTATTAAGAACTGGTGCTAATGAATAAAGTATGACAGGAAATGAGGCTTACAATGAAATATGAAGGGGTGTCAGAATTCTCTCCAATATGGGGGAATAGGTATTTTGGAGAACTCTGTAAACTAGAGGGGTTTGAATACTCGCATTCCCAAGGAATACAATATATTTCTCAGCTATATGCTCAAAGCGCTATACAGTCTTTTCAGGAGCTACAGGAATTATATACGGTATATTGCTGCACAACAACTTTTATAAATATCTCCAACTACGACATGCAGTCTATTAACAGTTTAAAGGAGGAGGGATGAATATAAGACCAATGCCATTGATATCTTTATTAGCAGGGGCAGGGAAAAAAAAAAAGGTTTAATTTCGCTAGTATATAGCCAATTCATGGCAAATTATCAAGACATTTTGGATAGTCCAGGCAGAAAGGGTTGGGAGTTAGACCTGGGGGTTATACTGGAGGAGGAATGGCAAAATATTTTGAAGAGGGTACCGATGGTCTCTTTATCATCTACACAATGCTTAACACAACTGTTTATTATTTATAGGACATATAGGACTCCAGTAAAACTATATAAGTGGAGGCGGAGGGAAAAGATGTAGGCAATCCCAAACAGATTTGCTCCATATGCTTTGGAAGTGTCCTAAACTGGTCAGATACTGGCGAGAAGTAGGGATGAGCTCAGTGTTCGAGTCGAGCGCATGTTCGTCTCGAACACCGGCTGTTCGCCCGTTCGGCGAAGCCAGAATTCTGTGGGCCGTTCGCGCCATATTCGTGTGGCGCTCACGGACCACAATGCACTGTGCCATCGCAGTGCATTGCTGGCTCATGATTGGCCAAGCATGCACTGTGACCCTGCATGCTTGGCTAATCAAAGCGCCGGCAGCGAGGAGAGCCATAATTGGCCACAGGCAGGATGCCTGTGGCCAATTATAGCTCAGGGGGGTTAAGTACACGCCCCACACTATATAAGGCTGTCAGAGCAGCGGCCTTGTGTAGTGTGTTGCGGCGGTCAGGGAAAGAGCAGGATAGGCAGGGACAGTGTCTTTGTGGCTTGAAAACCTAGCGCTCTTAAAGTGGGTGTTGTGTGCCTCAAGCACAGTATACACCTACCCTTTATTGCTGGTGTTCTGTTTCTGTAATCCAGGCATCTGCAGCATTTAAAGTGGGTGTTGTGTGCCTCCAGCACAGTATACACCTGAAGATACCCTCTATTGCTGGTGTTCTGTTTCTGTAATACGGGCATCTGCAGCAGTTAAAGTGGGTGTTGTGTGCCTCCAGCACAGTATACACCTGAGGATACCACTTATTGCTGGTGTTGTTCTGTTTCTGTAACACAGGCAGGCAGCTGCAGTAATTACAGTCGGTGTACTGTGTCATCTGCTCAGTGTGCACCTAAAGCTACCCAATTACTCGTTTTCCCATCTCCCTGCAGGCCATTACTATGTCTGGAAGGCCAACAGGGAGAGGCAGACAGTCACGAGCCAATAAAAGAGGGCAAGCAGGCTCTGTGTCTAGAGACAACAGTGCTGGTCATGGACGCGGTGCATCGTCATCAACACGTGGCCATGGGACACGCTTGTCCTTATTTTCGGCAGCTGGACGTATTGAGCCGCATCATGCCGAAGACTTGGTAGAGTGTAGGACCAAGCCCTCTTCATCCTCCTCATCCTCTCTCACCCAGGCTCAGGGTACTAGCAAAGCAGCTGCCAACGCATCCTCTTCCCTCGTCTCAATGTCATCAGTCACTCCTTCCCTAGACCCACCAAATCCTCCTGAGGAGTCCCCCGGACTGTTTGACCATAGTGTTTGGTACATGCTCCAGGAGGATGCCCAGCATTTTGAAGGCTCTGAATATGCTACCTAGCTAGAGGAAGGCAGTAGCGTGAGCACAGAGAGAGGGGATGCTCAAGAAAGACAGCAATCTGGCAGTCATGTTCCATCAGCTGCAGCATACTGCCAGGTTTGCTCCAGTGATGAAGAAGGAGGGGATGATGAGGTCACTGACTCCACGTGGGTGCCTGGTAGGAGAGAGGAAGCACATCTCCAATGAGGCAGGGTGCCCTCCGGGGGCCAGCTTAGGGGCAGCCACACCGACTAAATCACACCGCAGAGCTCCGCCTGTGCAGGGCACTGCCTCTGTGCGTTACTCCAAAAGTTCTTTGGTGTGGGCCTTTTTTGAGATGAGTGCATCAGATCGCACCGCTGCTATCTGCAACATATGTCTCAAGCGTATCTCGCGTGGCCAAAACATCAGCCTCTTGGGCACCACATGCTTGACCAGACGTATGTTGACCTGCCATATAGCTCATTGGCAAGCGAACCTTAAAGACTAACACCAAAGAAGAAAGCGGACCTCTCCTTGCTCCTCATCAGCTGTGATCTCCAACCCCACTAGACCTTCAGTCCTCTCTGAAACCTTCACTGAGAGCAATGAAGGTGTAGAATTAGGTGTGTCACAGCAAAGTACTTGCGGGCACTCTGCTAGCAGTACACCGACGTCCGATTGTACCAGGCAAATTTCCCTGCCCCCCGCTGTTGGATCGTCAAAAGAAGTTCACTCCCAGCCATCCACATGCCCAGCGGTTGAATGCTAGCTTGGCTAAATTGCTAGCACTTCAACTGCTGCCTTTTGAGTTGGTACACTCGGCCTCTTTCCGTGAGTTTGTCAGTGGCAGGTCCCCAAACGCCACTTTTTCTCATGGAAGACGATTCCGGCTCTCTACCGGCATGTGGAAGACAATGTCCATGCCTCGCTGGACAGGGCGGTCAGCAGTAAGGTGCATATTACCGCTGACTCATGGTCCAGCAGGCATGGACAGGGACGTTACCTATCTTTCACGGCCCATTGGGTCACTCTTCTGGCAGCTGGGAAGGATGCAGGACAAGGTGCAGTAGTGTTGGAGGTTGTTCCGCCACCATGCCTCCAAAATGCTACTACTGGTTGTGACACACATCTCTCCTCCACCCCTTCCTCTTCTTCTTCCTCCATGGCCTCTTCCAGTGCTTTGTCCTCGGAACCAGCGGTGCTCCGTAGGCGTTCAAGGGGCTACGCAAGTACGCAGGCAAAAAGATGCCATGCCGTGCTTGCGCTGATTTGTTTGGGGGACAGGCTGGGGCAGATATTTTGTCAGCTCTGCAGGGGCATACCGAAAGGTGGTTGATGCCATGCCAGCTTAAGCCAGGAATGGTGGTTTCCGACAATGGCACCAACCTCCTCTCCGCCCTCCGACAGGGACAACTGACCCATGTGCCCTGTGTGGCTCACGTTCTTAACTTGGTGGTGCAGCAGTTCTTGGCAGGTACCCGGGCTTTCAGTATGTCCTGAGGCAGGCCAGGCAAGTCTGTGTGCATTTCTGCCGATCATTTAATGCCAGTGCTCGGCTGGCTGAGCTCCAAAAGGAGTTGAACCTGCCCAAGAACCGCCTTATATATGACATGCCCACCAGGTGGAACTCAGCGTTGGCCATGCTGCAGCGGCTGCACATGCAGCAGAGGGCCATCAATGAGTACCTGTGCGACTACGGCACCAGGACAGGGTCAGGGGAGTTCAGTTTTTTTTCACCACGCCAGTGGGGCATGATCAGGGATGCATGCACTGTTCTGTCACCATTTGAGGAGGCCACGAGGATGGTGAGCAGTGACAGTGCATGCATCAGTGACACTGTACCTCTTGTCCACCTGTTGGAGCATACACGGCATGGAATAATGGACAGGGGGCGTGGCTTGGCGCCGAACGTAGATGGCCGCCTGATCCTCTTGCTCTGTCCATCGGAGGTCCTGCCGCCTGCCTAACGGAGCGTACCTCGCCGCTATTATGGGGAAACTGAAGGGAAAGTCCCCGCGACCGCGATCCCGCTCCCCGAGGGGAACGGATCAGCCGAACGAGCCGCACGAGCGCATCATTCCGGAAATTTTCCGGGCCCGATCACGCGAGGCCGCGGCTTCGCCTCGGGCCTACTCGGGACACCGCTCCTCCAGCCTGAGCCCGTCGCATAGGAGAGAAGCTTCTCCCACAGAGGGCCCCGCTGCTGCCCGCCCGCTGAACATGCAGGATCTTAGAGATGTGGCAGCAGATATAAAGAACTCCCTGACAGCAGTGATAACCGACCTCAGGAGGGACATACAAACACTACATGTGAGGATAGAGGAGCTGGAAGACACAACAGTCCGCCATGACACCTCCATGCAGCAGCTACAACATGCCTCACAAGCCCACAGCAGCCAACTCAGGGATATCCACAGACACGTGGAAGATTTGGACAACCGCGGACGTCGCCATAATCTGCGGGTAAGAGGCATCCCCGAAACTGTTGATCAAGCCCACTTATCCCAAGTGACGGTACAGATTTTTAACGATTTGCTGGGAAGACCCCCTGAATCCCCTATTGAATGGGAAAGACTGCACAGAGCACTTAAACCCAGAGGGAGAGACACGGACCCCCCCAGAGACGTGATCTGCTGCCTGTCAAGCTTTCGACTGAAGGAGGACATTCTGCGCAGAGCAAGAGAACGCCATAACCTGAACTACCAGGGGGCAGAGATTAAAATATTCCAGGACCTCTCCCCCATAACCCTTTAAAACAGGAGAGATCTCCGCCCACTTTTAGATGTCCTCCGCCACAAAGGGATCCAATACCGCTGGAAGTTCCCCTTCTGCTTATCGGCCTCTTCGGCAGGGCGCACAGCTAATCTGAGAGTCCCGGAGGACCTCAGGGAATTCTGCAGTACTCTACAAATCCCTCTCGTGGACCTTCCAGACTGGTACAGAGCCTACCGCAACCCGCCAATGCCGAGAACCAACCCTATGGAAGCCATTCCAGTCCGGGACGACTTCCACATCCGGAGACGCAGATCACTCTCCCCCAGGCCGCTGAATCGAAGGGACCCGAGAGATGGAGACCGCCAGAGCCCGACCGCTTCCCCGGCCCACAGGAGAGCGCGGCCAGATAGGCCTTGAGGTTCCGGTCCTCTTTCCTCCATACATATTCAGCTTCAACTTGCCCCAGAACTGCCATTTTTTCCTTTTTTCTTCTTTTTTTTTCTGGTTTTAACATCCTCTTTGTTCAGTCTCTTGTCCTGACTGTTGGGAACCTCCTCATAAACCTGCTCTTCTCTCCCGTTTCTTCACATACCAGCACACCCGTTGTACTACATGGAACTGATTTCTCTGACATTTCACATACGCTTCTATGCCTGATTTTCTCCTTAGGGACCAGTGATCAGTCGTTGGTTGGATAGATTTTCTGCTGCAGACCTTCACTGTAGGAGGGTGGAGGGGTGGGGGGTTATTACAACCTTCTGCTTTTAAGGTAACTGTCCCCTGAGGACCTCGGCCGGTCACGGTACGTCCCATATGCACACAGACATGGATTCCTCCAGCAGGTTAGGATACATTCTTCCCTCTCTCCGTCACCCTCTTTGTTTCTGAACACCAACACGTCCTTATTCTTCCTCTCCTGCTCATGAACGCTTTTCTCATGCTCACACGCCCTGACTGGTTACGCTAAGATACAGGGTGGTGGGAGGGGGGGGATGTGGTCACTCTCAAGATATTTTTGACACCTCATCTGGTTTATGCGATTTAACATGTTGCCAATGTTCTCTGTTTATCTCGTTCTTTACAGTAATCTCTCTGCACGTTGGAGTTATTTTCCAGTAAGAATAGCCAGGCATGATAGGGTTGCATCCCCCTGCCTGCCACACGACCCAATATAGTTATAATCCTTAAGGAGTTTGACTCTTTGGTTTGCTTTGAGAAGCTATCACCCAGGGGCGGATCCAGGGGGGGGGCAACAGGACAATTGCCCCCCCCGAAAATATCACACTGTCACCGACTGACTTGCAGGCTGCAGCGCTGCTATGCCCAAGTCTCTCTCTCTGTCTCATCAGCGATCAGCGGCGCAGAGAGAGAGAGAGACTCTGGTGTATTACACGGCGGCACTGGACCAGGAGGAGCTAGGAGGTGGGTGGAGCTGAGCCGTTGGCTTGGCAACCCTGCACTCGTTGCTAGCGCCTGCCCGCCTGGCGTCTAGCAACGAGTGATGTCATTGAGACAGTCACGTGACTCACGTCAGACTCGGAGTCTCAGACTCAGAGCCGACGTCACGTGACAGGAGCTGCCTGGAGGAGCGGTGTAGTGTCATATTTTGCTCCCCATCATAGAATGCTCCCGAAGTGGCGTTGCGGCCAGAAATTTAGCACTGCGCATGCGCGATGCGTTCCAAATGCTTACACATGCGTTTCAGAGGGTTTCCGACAATGTAGGTCAGTGAAACCGTCGGATAATGTCACGGAAGTGAGGGGAGGTAATCGTGACATTAACTTTAGACAGAGCGGCGGAGAGAGAGCAGGTAACTGTGGCTCAGGAAGGGGATTACCTCCCCTCACTTCTCTGACATTATCGGACTGTTTCACTGGTCTGCATTGTTGCAAATCATTTGAAACGCATGGTGCAAGTGTTTGGAACGCATCGTGCATGCGCAGTGCTAAATTTCTGGCTGCAACATCACTTCCGGAGCATTCTGTGATGGGGAGCAAAATATGACACTATAGGGGCACTGTGTGACAGAGGCAGAGCGCCAGCAATCTTCCCTTTATGCGTCCGCCCCTGAGTGTGTTGAGTGTGCTGGCCCCTCCTACCTGCATCACCTCATCCCTCCATCTTGTCCATACTCATCACAATCACTCCCTCCGCCCCGACAGCAGGAAAGTGACGTGGCAAGTGACAATTGGCAACAAATGACAGGTGACATGGCAAGTGGCAATCTGTATCTGGTGGCAGGTGACGTGGCAAGTGACAATCCGCAACGTGTAGCAGGTGACGTGGCAATCTGCAACATGTGGCAGGTAACGTGGCAAGTGACAGTCCGCAACGTGTGGCATGGCAAGTGACGATCTGCAACTGGTGACGGGTGACACACTCTGGGCTCTCACTGATTCTGCATTATGGTGAGTTGAACCATTTCATTTTATATAACATTCTATATAACAATGTAATAATAGAAATAATGCGCTTCCAACATCCTGACACCATATTAACCATGGTGCCGTCATGATTGAAACGCTAGCACCAGCCATGTCCCCGATAAATTGCCCGCAAAAAAAAACTTATTTTCTGGCAGTGCCCCTCCCGAGACTAGACTCTGGATCCGCCCCTGCTATCACCTTAAGTTCTCCCGAATTAAGTGAGAGACTCACCACTCCTTCCACTCTGCTCGCGGGAGACTAGGCGCTTTACCTTACAAAGAGACACCAGATTAAGAGATACTGCCCCATTGATATGGTTCTATAGGGTCACAGCTGAGACTCATGACGCTTCCACCTTACAACCATTACCAGTTCTCATTCATACCATATAGTCTCCTATTCCCATCTACCCTAGTTCCTGCTTGTATTAGACTTATCCGAATTACCAGTTGATGAACCCGGGTGCAATGTCTAGCCTTTCAAACATTCTTTAGTCCTCTACTAAACCGCAAGACGGGTACACTTCTTTCCCGCAACAAGGGTGTTTCACAACATCTCGTGAGACCCGGCAGACAGGACAGCTTTAGTTTTATTGTTTATCACAGTTTTACGATGTTTACAATTGCCGAGGGGCTATACCTACAGTAACACACTGCCTTTTGATGTCCCCCTGAGGGTATACTCTCTGTGTCTTATTGTTAAGTTTGATGGTTTATCATATCATATTTGTTCTTATTCATGCTGGGATACATATGTAGGACTTTGTCCTCTGCACTGTGATCTAATGTCCCTAACCTTTCTCTTTTCCTCCCGAACCAAAGAAATTAGGCACCTGCTCCAACATCTAAAGCCTTTAACCTTGACCTCCCATGGACCAGAAGCACCACTGACTGATACTCGGACGCCTTTCACCCCCCCACACAACGGGAAAGTTGATACCTCCGTTGACCCATACCGGACGCAACCCACTGTGACAGGGTAAAGTAGCTGGACTACTCCCGCCCCCGGTAAGTTCCCTACCCCACACGCTATCCCCACCTTATTGACCCTTATCCCACTTCCCTTGCCCTAGCCCCTGGTAGATCTCCAACCCCTTTCTCCCTTCCCCCTTTCTTCCTACTCCAGGGCCTCGCCTTCTCGGTCCCTTGCTGCCCATCTAACCGTAACACATTCGGGGTCCGCATTCTACCCCCAACAAAGCCTGTTGGGAATTGCCACTCGACAACAAGGTGTACTGAAGACTTTTTCGCACACCTACCCGGAACTTGATCACTATGTCTTCCGCAAACCCCACCATGCCTTTGACCACAGTTAAGATAATCTCACAAAATGTTAAAGGCCTAAACATCCCTGAAAAACGTAGCCAAGTCTTGGAAATGATGGCCAAACTGAGGGCGGACATAGTATTTCTACAAGAAACTCACTTCCATGCAAAAAGCTTACCAAACTTTTCGAACCGCCTGTACACGACGGCTTTCCATGCACCTAACCCGATAGCTAAAACGAAAGGGGTCTCGATCCTATTGTCAAAAAATGTACAATGGCATACCATCGACACCCTCATAGATCCAGACGGACGCTTTTTGTTTCTGAAAGGTACCATCCACAATAGAGTGGTTACTTTAGCCAATGTGTATAGCCCTAACAAAGCTCAGGTCAGCTTTGTCCGATCTGTCGTCTCTGCCCTGATAGGTTTCCAATCTGGAATCCTTCTATTAGGAGGAGATTTTAATGTTCCGCTTCAACCCCTCCTAGACTCATCGTCCGGATCCTCAGTTTTGCCGTATAGAGCGCTCAGACAAATTAAACTGCAATTACAAGATCTCCTACTACACGACACCTGGCGCACACTACACCCTACCGACAAGGACTACACTTTCTTTTCGGCCCCCCACAATAAGTACTCTAGGATTGACTACCTATTCCTCTCGCAGACAGACCTTCCCCTCATGACATCGGCTACAATTGAGCCACTGCTCTTAGCAGATCACCACCCTATAACTCTCACCTTAATGTTCCCGGAACTAAGCTCAACCGCCAAAACATGGAGGCTTGATTCCTCCCTTCTCACATCAGAAGGAGATATAGCAGACATACGGGACCACATAACTGAATATTTCCGAGATAATGCCAACCCGGAGACTTCTCCCATTACCTTATGGGAAGCGCACAAATGTGTAATTCGTGGTAAACTCATCCACCTAAAAGCAACCCGGAAGAAAGCACAACAGGCCATACTCAAAGACCTGACCACCAAAATTCGGACATTAGAAAGAGCCCACAAACACTCGCTGGCCCAAAGCACATACCTAGAACTTACACAAGCCAGAAAATCACTCTTAGACATTCTCAAAAGCAGGACCCAACGCAAATTTACCCTAACCCACAAACTCTTTTATGAACAAGGAAACAAATGTGGGAAATTTTTAGCAAGAGCGCTCCAGAACAAAAAGGCCGCTACCAGCGTACACACCATTAAAGACCCTAGCGGTAAAGCTTACTCAGCCACACCCGACATAGCCGCACAATTCGTGCAATACTTCAAAGATCTATACAACCTCCCCCAACAAACTGACACCCCTTCAAGCACTTTTGGTAGACAGACGCTCATTACAGACTTTCTTAACAAATATAGCCCCAATCCCATCCCGAGAGAAGAGGCTCGGGATCTAGACAACCCCCTTTCCGAAGCTGAATTCAAATCGGCCATTAAACAATTAAAACCAGGCAAAAGTCCAGGCCCAGACGGCTTCTCAGCGCCATATTTTAAAACCTTCACAGACCTCCTCGCGACCCCATTCCTTAAGGCCTTTAATTTCCTTACTCCATCCTCTACGCCCTTTCACAGGTTACTAGAAGCCCATATCACGGTCATACCGAAAGAGAACAAAGACATCACCTCTGTCACGAACTATAGACCGATCTCACTACTCAATGTAGACCTCAAAATATTTGCCAAAATTTTAGCGAACCGCTTATTGCCCTTTTTACCTTCTGCTATAAGGAAAGATCAGGTTGGTTTTGTCCCTGGAAGGGAAGCCAGGGACAACACCATCAAAGCGATTAATCTACACCATTTGCTTACCACCCAAAACCGTAAGGGTTTTTTTCTGTCACTGGATGCGGAGAAGGCATTTGACAGGCTGGCCTGGGACTATTTAGAAGCAGTCCTGCACCATTTGGGAATACCAAATGGTATGCTCAATCTTATCATGTCCTTATATGCCAATCCTACGGCTAGAGTCAGGGTAAACGGCCACCTGTCAGATGCCTTCCCCATCCGCAACGGTACGAGACAGGGTTGCCCCCTATCCCCCCTCCTTTTTGTCTTGACCCTGGAACCCTTCCTTCAGTGCATACGGTCCAATGATAACATCAAAGGGATACCAGTAAATGGTGACACATATAAGTTAGCGGCATTTGCTGACGATGTCCTACTATTCCTGACCGAACCACTGACATCAATCCCCTCGCTACTGAAAGACTTCGACCTATTCCGGCGCATCTCTAACCTGAAGATCAATTTCTCTAAATCCCATGCCCTCAACATATCTCTACCCGAGGATATAGTTGCCCAATGCCAGCACAACTTCCCTTTTGTTTGGAAAAAAGATTCCATTACCTACCTAGGGACCCAACTCACTGCCCAACTGTCTGTTCTGTACGCCAAAAATTTTGCCCCTTTGGTCCACGCCATCTCTGAAGACTTGCGAAGGTGGGATAAACCACATTTTTATTTTTTTATTTTTTTATTTTTTATTTAGTAGTATGCGACAAACAATACAGAGGTAACTTCTCAGGATGTATGATACATATGGTTACATACAAGCACTCGTAGTGTGTGGAAAACAGAGCCAACAATAAGAAACAGAGCCATCAGTAAGAAAGACCGAGGGGAAGGATACCTGGACAATTGTGTGGGTTATTGGAAATGAAGTTAAGGCACCCACCCATGAGGATCCCCCTTTGCTCAAAAGGTCATAGTGTTCAGCTCTGTAGCCCTCGAAACACCTGGATAACCGTGGATAGGGGAAGAGTTTCTTGCTAGAGTCAACTGGGGTCGGAACATACCGTATTTTCTGTTTATTAAAGTGAAAGAGAAAAAGTAGGGTTGAAAAGCGGGAAAAGGGGAAGAGAGCAGAGTAGGGGCTGAAATGGCAAAAAAGAATAGGAAGAGGAAAGGGGGTAGTGGGAGGTAGAGTGGGTAGGGCTGGATCCCCTCTCAGGGAGCAAGAGACCCCCCCGGCCCACCAGCGCGATAGCTGGACATATTTTGAAACAGCAATCTCCGACATTCATCACGAGCTTGCTAGATCCCGTTAAGGTATTCCGCAGAAAAACGAAACTGGGTCCAATAGAACCATCTGTTCCCATGCTCCTCCGCTTTGTCCCTCATTGTGGCAGTCAGGTCCTCCATACGTTCAATTTCGTTCACCCTTGCGAACCACTGGGTCACCGTTGGAGCAGAGTGTTGCTTCCACTGACTGGGGATGCAGGCCCTGGCTGCATTGAGGAGATGTTTAAGTAAAGACTTATGATAACGTTTGCTCGACATGGGAGTTAGATTAAGAAGAACTGCAGCGGGATCGTTGTCTAGGGAAATGTCCGTAAACCTGTGGATAAGTCTCAGGACCGGTCGCCAAAAGGTTTGCAGTTGAGGGCAGTCCCAGAAAATGTGGAGAATGGTGCCTGCCTGTTGCGCACAGCGCCAACAACGGTCAGAATGACCAGGGAAAATTTTTGCTAACACCACCGGTGTGCGATACCAGCGTGTGATCAGCTTATATGATATCTCCTGGTATTTACTGCAAAGCGACGATTTATGGGCGAAAAACAGTATTCTGTCCTGCTTTTCAGAGAATTTAGTTTGTAGGTCCCTTTCCCATTTAGCCAGGAAGGGAGGATCTGTGGAGGCATGTGCTTCCGCCAGGATTTTGTAGGATCTAGAAAGGGACCCGCGAATTGGGCCGGCTTCTAGGCACAGGTCCTCGAAAGGATGGAGTTGTCTAGAGAAGAGCGAATAATTAGGTAAAGATCCTAGGAAGTGGGCCAGCTGTCGAGCTCTCCAGCTATTCAGTGCCACTGGAACTTGTTCCCGCATTATGGTGTCCATGGGAATCCAACCCATTGGTCCCATAAACAGAGCTGCTCTCTGAAGCCCCCTCGGGGCTTGCCCGGTAAAGGCCCGCTCCTGCAGGCCTGGAGGGAATCCAGGGTGCCCCACAATAGGGGTCATAGGAGAAGGAAAATTAGTCAGATTGGAAAGGCGAAAAAAACGCTCCATCTCAGCGAGCGAGGGGCCAATCAATGGGTGAGTGGTCACACACGACTCCAACTGCCCCCCCGCCCAGGGCAGGCCAGCCAGAGGGGCCCGTGCCATGTCCTGTTCCAACTGGACCCAAAGCTTCAGTTCCCCGTGTCGACACCAGTCAACCACGCGCGTCATGTGCGTCGCCGTGTAGTATAAGGCAGGGTCCGGGAAGCCAATACCGCCCCTCAGTTTTGGTCGCAATAATAGTGACCTACCAATCCGCGGATGTTTGCCGCGCCAAAGGAACTTGGTAAAAATTGAGCGAACCGCCCGAAAGAAAGACTGAGGTATTTTAACGGGTAATGCCTGTAAGAGGTATAGAAGTCGTGGCATTGCGTTCATCTTTAGCACGTTACAGCGCCCGAACCACGATAGAGCTAGAGGGTCCCATCTTTTAAGGTCCGCTGTTAGCGTAGCCAGAAGTGCTTGGAAATTCAGGGAAAAAACATCCTTGGGGTTTGCTGGTATTCTGGTGCCCAAATACTGTATAGACCGGGTGGCCCACTTAAATGGGAAAAACGGTCGTAGACCTGTCAAAGTACGGTCCGATATAGATACATTCAGAGCCTCTGACTTCTGAAGATTGACCTTAAACTTGGATAAGGTGCCGTACCTTTTTAATTCGTGTAGCAGTGAGGGCAGAGACGTAATAGGTTTTGTGATATAGAATAAGAGGTCGTCCGCATATGCAGCCACTTTGTGATGATAGTGATCCGACTGAACCCCGCTTACATTAGGGTTATCTTGTATGCGTCTAATAAACGGTTCCAGGGAGAGGACAAAAAGAAGGGGGGAAAGTGGGCATCCCTGCCTGGTCCCGTTGGAGATCTCAAAAGGCTCCGAATCTATCCCGTTAACCCGGACCGTGGCAGTGGGACTAGAGTATATAGCGGCTATCCAGGCCATGATCGATGCGGGCATACCGAAGGACCGTAACGTTTCCTGGAGAAACCCCCAATCCACCCTGTCGAAAGCTTTTTCCGCATCAGCGGACAATAGTAGAAGTGGGGTGCCCGATCTCTTCGCCTGCGCTACGACGTCAAGTGTCCTGACAGTGTTATCTCTCGCCTCTCTGGATTGAATAAAGCCCACTTGGTCAAGAGCCACCAGTTGTTGCATAAAGCCGCTGAGCCTGGAAGCTATGATTTTCGTGAAAAGCTTAACGTCGCAGTTCAGGAGAGAGATGGGCCTGTAACTGGCGCATAACAATGGGTCCTTCCCAGGTTTGGGAATCACAGTGATAGATGCTCTTAGCATATCCGGAGGCATAGGGTGCCCCTCTAGGATAGCATTAAAGGCTCTAGCAAATTGGGGGGCCAACTGTGCCTGAAAGGTTTTGTAATAGGCCAGCGTAAAGCCATCAGGTCCCGGAGCCTTACCCGGCTGTGTGACCGCTATGGCTGCCGTCAGCTCTTCTACGCGGATAGGTTGGGATAACATTCTTGGTCGGTCGCAGAGAGCGTAGGTAGATTGGACTCCTGGAGATATTGCTGGATATTGGAGATGATAGCGGCCGGGGCGGTATCTGCCCGGGACTGATCCAAATTGTAGAGCTTCGAATAGAACTCTCGGAAGGTCGCTGCCAGGTCCGGGGAGGCATGTATCCTGGATCCCATCGAAGTGGATAGCGCAGGAATGTACGATTGTGCTCGCTTCGCCCTAAGTGCGTTGGCCAATAAACGACCACACTTGTCTCCATATTCATAGAATGAACGTCGCGCCTTAAGAAGGACGTGTCTGGCTTGGTATAAAGAGTGATTTCTAACGGCTTCTCTCGTCTGGAGCAGCTCCGCCTCCAATGCGGGATCAGAGCTCGTTTTGTGCCTCTGTTCCAGTCGGTGGAGGGTCGTCAGGAGGTCCGTCAGAGTTTTAGCCCGACGCTGTTTTGCAGCGTGACCCAGCTTAATAAGGATCCCCCTGATGACACATTTATGGGCTGCCCAGACTGATAGAGGATTAGAAACCGAACCTGAATTGCTGGTAAAGAAGTCTCGCAAATTAGTGTGAATCTCCGCCGCTCCATCGGGATCTTTGAGGAGCGTTTCGTTCAAACGCCAAAGCGGCGTCTGCTGGCGTAATTGTGGGATCGTAAGTTCCAGAAGGACCGGGGCATGGTCAGAGAGCATTATCTGGCCGATCGCAGTTTTAGAGGCGAGGGGGATGGTGGAGTGCCGTATAAGGAAAAAATCGATCCTGGAATAGGATCCGTGAGTGGAAGAATAGAAAGTGAAGTCCCGATCTCGTGGATGGAAAATCCTCCAGATGTCCACCAGTTGATGGCCATGTAACAACTCTTTAAGGGTACGACGTGCACTTTGGGATAGCGAGGAGGACTGTACCGAAGAGTCCCTAGAGGGATCTAGGGTAAGATTGAAATCTCCGCCCACTACAAGAATGCCCTCACAGAAAACCACATTTTTCTTGGTTCGGCCGTGCGGCCATTCTAAAAATGAATGTACTTCCACGTATATTATATCTTTTACAAGCACTCCCCATTAAACTCCCAAAAACTTTTTTCCAGACGTTCCGACATTTATCCCTAAAATTTCTCTGGAAACACAAACGGCCAAGGATCAGCTTTACCCAGCTTTCCAGACCCAAGGCTAAGGGGGGAATCGGCCTCCCCGATGTTCAAAATTATTACAGGGCTTGCCACCTTGGCAGGATCGCAGATTGGACACTACACAAAGGAAGCAAGGACTGGGTCTCCTTAGAAAATTCCTTCTCAGACTTACCGCTGAATTCTATACCATGGATCCCAGTCTCCCTTACCCCTCACTCTCTAAAGAAGCATCCTCTCATCGGAGCAACCCTTTGCTGTTTCAGAGAGGCCTGCAGGAGATTCCAGGTTTCCTCTAACCCAGGTCCTCTCACACCTATCCGCCTTAACCCGGCGTTTGTCCCGGGGATGTTCGGTAACTTTCTAAAACGTACATGGTCCCATGACACAGTTATTGTCCGCCACTTCTTTCATTCTGGTAGGCTCCTGGAACGCACCGCGCTTCCCACCCTTCCAAACAGCTCTCCTATCCCGTGCTGGACCTACTTCCAGATTCGACATTTTCTCTACACAAACAACAAGACAGAGTGCCTTTCACGGGACCTTACCCCGTTCGAAACCTTATGCTCCCAATCCTCACCACAACAACACCTAATCTCAAACATTCACTCAATGCTATTCTCATCTACCTCTCCTAAGGAAGGGAGGGCATGTCAAGCTTGGGAAAGAGACCTTCAGCTTGACCTGTCTGATGCAGAATGGGAACGAATTTTCACGATAGCTCACAAAGGTTCCCTTAACGTCGGTATACAAGAAAATAACTACAAAACACTCACTAGATGGTATCGCACACCAGAGCTTCTACACAAATTCAAACCCGACACGTCGGACAAATGTTGGAGGTGCTCAGAAGATAAAGGTACTCTTCTTCACATTTGGTGGTCGTGCCCATCAATACAGACCTTCTGGACACTGGTCTGTGACATTATTGCTCAGATAACTACATATCCGGTAGAGCTTACACCAGCTCGGCTTATTCTTCACCACGCCTCTATCTCAACCCAATCCTATACAAGGTCCCTGGGGATCCATATGATAAACGCTGCCAAATTATGTATAGCAACCCACTGGGGTACGTCCCATACCCCTACGGTGGCTGAATGGCTTACACGCGTGGGAAGAATAGCCGAAATGGAAGAGCTGATCCACATAGCCCGAGACTCTCCATCTAAATTTGCGCAGACGTGGGCTTGCTGGTCTCACTTTCGAACTACGGAAAGATACTCCTCCCTGATGAGCCTTACTACCCCTAATGGTTCTGATGGACGATAAATAGTAACACAAATAGTAACATTGTTATATTTGACTTCTCCCTGATAGACTATATTCCGGCTCTACCATTGAGAACCTCGAAACACCTTTTACAAGGCCCCAGAGGGGACTCCTGCAGGACGGGGGTCCCAGAGGGAAACCTTCCCCTGATGTGGGGGGGGCCGAGAAGGTGACGCCTCTGGACTACTCCCGCCCTCCCCTACCTCCCCTACCCCTGCTAGTCACCTGACCCTCCCCAACACCTCTTCCCTCGTCACTGTCCCTAGTATACCCACCCCTCCCCCCTCGTAGACGACCGACCCCCCTCCCCCCAAGACTGACCCACCTTGAACGACCGATACATCTCCTTATCATTCGAACCTGTCAATGACAGGTGACAACATTCTCATGCTCAGGACCTCAGATCTCAGATGCAGCGAACCAGCTCACAGACATTGCAGGTCAGCTTCCGCCGAATAAGGGTGATTGATCTTCCTTCCCTTACTGTGGAAGACAGGGCCCGATAACCACACGTATTCTGCTTTGTAGTAAACACCATCATTCAGCGGAGTTACAGCCAGTTGCTGGAATATTGTTAAAACCTGCTTGTAACACATGCTCAGTCAGATTTATCCTGTATTAGAGTAGGATTACACACGTCACCGGTTCATTTATTGTATACTGTACATTTCTGTATCGGTTTTGCCTCTTTGTTGTTTTTATCTCGAAAATCTCTAATAAAAAAAAAAATTTTCATGGAATAATGGACAGGACACTTGAGGCAGAACAGAGGCAGGAAGAGGAGGACTTCCTTGCCTCTCAAGGCCCCCTTTATCCAGACAGTGTTCCTGCTGTCCCACCCATTACACAGGAAGAGGACGAGGAAGAGGAGGAGGAGGATTGTGTCAGCATGGAGGTGGAGCCTGGCACTCAGCATCAGCAGCAGTCTTTTAGGGATGATTTACAGTCCCAAGAAACCCGTGGACTAGTACGTGGCTGGGAGGAGGTGGCTGCGGATCATGTTGTCCTTAGTGACCCAGAGGACTCCGGACCGAATGCCTCAGCTAACCTACGCTGCATGGCCTCCCTGATCCTGCAAAGCCTGTGGAAGGATCCTCGTATTCTTTGGATCAAGGAGAGGGTCCATTACTGGCTGGCCACTCTCCTTGATCCACGGTACAAGGGTAAGGTTGTGGACCTTATCTTGCCATCGCAGAGGGAGCAGAGGATGAGACATCTCCAGGAGGCCTTGCAGAAAGGTCTGTGCATCACGTTCCCAGAGACTGGGAGGTTACAAACTCCTGGTCCTGGACAACGTGTTGCTGAGGCTTCGGTCAGTCACAGATGGAGTGGTGGAGAAGGTGGCCGTCTGACCGATGCATTCAGACAATTTTTTAGTCCACAGCCCCAAGGTACGATCGGTTCCAGCAACCATCGCCAGCGTCTGATTTACATTATGCAGGAATACCTAGGGGCAAGGTCAGACTTGGACACCTTTCCCACCGAAAATCTTCTGGGTTACTGGGTCTTGAGGATGGATCACTGGCCAGAGCTTGCACAATATGCAATTAAGCTACTGGCCTGTCCTGCATCCAGCGTTCTTTTGGAACGCACCTTCAGTGCTGCTGGAGGCTTTGTAACCGATCACATGGTGCGCCTGTCCACCGACTCGGTTGATCGACTGACCTTCATAAAGATGAATCAGTCTTGGATCACCACCAGCTACCAAGCACCTATGCTGATACTGAGTGACTGTCCTGTTATGTTGACTGACTATCCTCTTCCTCCTCAATGATCCTGCTGATAGCTTGGAAGAACATTTTTGGTTCTGGGTGACGCCACCAGTGGCTAAGGCCCAATTTTTCAGCCCCTGTTTAACAGGGGCGTGTAATTACAATTTTTGATGCAATGCTTTGCAGCAGGGCTCATTCCTGCACTACAACTAGAGTGTCTGGGAGAGGTTGCAGTGTCGTAGCACCAGTGCCTAAGGCCCAATTTTTCAGCCCCTGTTTAACAATTACAATTCTTGATATAATATTTCACAGCAGGGCCCATTCCTGTGCCCACCGAGAGTAACTGTGAGGACTTATAGTGTTGTGGCACCAGCACCACCACCACCACAACCACCAAATGCCCAATTTTTCTACCACTGTTCAACAATGGCATGTAATTACTATTCTTGATATAATCGTTCACACCAAGAGTCACTTTGAGGGCTTACAGTGTTGTGGCAACACCAACACCTTGGGCCCACATTTCTGCAGAGCATATAGGGCAGGTCCCTACTTTCAAACATCCAACTTACAAACGTCTTCTACTTGCAAACGGAAGGAGACAACAGGAAGGGAGATGAAAAAAGACAGACGACCAAAAAAATTATACAGGGGTGATAACCCTTTCCTATGTTTTCCAAAAAGCTGAAAAATAGATTTTTTGACTGGAGCTACACTTTAAAAATGTACCAGTTCAAAATTACAAACAGATTCTACTTAACACAACAAACCTGCACAGTACCTGTCTTGTTTGCACCGCCTGTATACTGCTGTTCTGAGTATATAGGGCCTGGGGTCCCCACGCCTTTCCTTTTTTTTTTTTTCCAATATAACTTTTATTAAGTATAATAAAACAATTACAACAAGCTCTGTGTGACAGTATAGTTTGTACAGTCAATGAATATATTATTACAGCCTTCTGGATGTAGCCATCTTATCACCTTACACAAACATCAAGCGTGAATTCAGAAGAGTGAACACATATCTAGCTCCGACCATTCAGTTTTTCAAAGTACAATCAACATCATCATTCCATCATCCAGAAAAAAGTAAGGAAGGACTAGGTTAAAATGGACTGAGCAGTGAAGAGGTTGTCCTGTGAATTAACTCAGTGTTAATTTATTGAACAGGGTTACCTGCGTATTCTTGAGTAACCAGTTGCTCCCTTCTCAACCTCTGCACCCCTAATGGGAACTTGCTGTGCAGAGGGAGCTGGGAGTCAATCTTCTTGATGAAAGCCTAAAATATAAACCAATAATTTAAGAGCTATGTGCCCTTAGTGTACGATGTATTCATAACAAGAGCCTATGAGAATATCTGCTATAGAAACATTATAGTGATACGAGTCATATTGATACCTTCACATGAACATGCTTATATAATTGGTATACCACGAGGTGGGTCCCCTATATTCAGAGGTGAGACCATCAGATAACAGCTCGTCAGGCCCTTCATAAGAGAGAATGTGATGGCTTTGTCTAGGTGTCAAAACTTGGAGAATATGCGTTTTTTACGTTCTAAGTCAGGGGATAGAAGGAGTTACCCTGGGGATTGCACCTCTGAAACTGATAGTTTGTCCAGTTTGTCCATGTGTTTGTGTATGGGAGTACATTGTAAAGTTGAGGTAAGAAGTAACTCAGGTTGCTCGAAGGAGCTCTTTAAATGGTGGAGAGTCTTTAAAGTGTAACCAGCATGCCCATATTGTGGAGTATTTGGTTGGGCTATCTTTGGCTTGATGGATTAGTTGCTCCATTTCTGAGATTTTTTCCACTTGCTTGACCCAATCTGCTGAAGCGGGCGGAGTTACTGACCTCCAGTATAGTGGTATACATTGCTTGGTTGCGTTGATTAAATGTGGTATGATCGATTTCTTGTAGCTGGGTTGCGGTATAGAGGCATGGTGTAATAAGAATTGCATCGGCGAAAAGTCCACCGTGTATGACGAGATATCTGAGATTGCCTTATGTATTTTTTCCCAAAAGGGCTTAATCAGAGGGCAGTCCCACCAAATGTGCAGTAGAGATCCCGTGTCTTGACCACAGCGCAGACATCGGTGAGATTGAGGGGTGGTACTTATGTAAAATGTATGCCGTTCTATACCATCTGGCAAAGGTTTTTAAGAGTTTTCTTGGGCTGAAATATTAACCAAGCTTTTGTGAATGTTTTCAAAAATAAATTCCCAGTCCCTGCCAGGTAAGTCCAAATCTAGCTCTCCCTCCCACTTTCGGACCGCTGGTGTGTGTTTGGGATTCTGGTTGTTGAATAAAAGTGTGTATAACTCAGAGATGAGGTGCCTCAGAGGCGTTGTGCTCATGCACAGGGTTTCAAAAGGGGTTTGTTGTCTGCACCATTGTGTAACTGGGCGGGCGTTGTTCAGGAAATGTCTAAGTTGTAGAAATTTAAAAAATGATAGTCCGGAAGGTGTGAGATCATCTCGCGGTGTGACAGGATTGCACCATGTTGTACAAGTTGGGAAGCCCTAAGGGTGGTTCGTATCGAATCCCCCGTGTGATTACGCAGGGTTAATCCCGGCAGAAAATCTGGGTTTCCAATAATTGGGGTCATCGGGCCTGGGTATGGGGTCCATTCATGTTGTAAGGCTATTACCCTAAAAACCCGTAGCGACGCTCCAGTTAATGGGTGTTGAGAGTATGCCTTAGGCGTCATGTTCACAGATGTCTATGGTAAATGGGTGATAGGGACTGGGTCAAAGGAATCTTCGAAGTCAATCCAATCCTTCATGGACTTGTGCGTGTGCCAGTCAATTATTCTCGCGAGATGACATGCCGAGTGGTACTTGTGAATGTCGGGTAGGCTTAGGTGCCCTTTAGCTTTGGGTATTGTCATTTTGTCCCAACTTATCCTAGGTGATTTAGAAGCCCATATGAAATTCCTGCATAGTTTCTTGTAGGCAGTAAAGAAGGATGCAGGAAGTTTAATCGGAACGGTTTGTATTACATAGAGAATGCGGGGTAAAATGGTCATTTTTAGAATGGCGATGCGGCCGAACCATGAGAATTTACCATCTATCCATTTGAGGAGATCTGATTGTAGGGATTGTAGGATTGGTCTGTAGTTCATTTCATAAAGATCGTCGAGAGTGGTCGGTATTTGAATTCCCAAGTAGGTCAGAGCTTTAGATTCCCAACTGAAGGGGAAGTTCAATTTGCATTGATTTACTGTAGATAGTGGGAGGGAAATGTTGAGAGCTTTTGATTTTGCAAAATTAATCTGTAGGTTTGACAATTTGTGGAAGAGTGCAAAGTCTTTCAATACGTTGGGTAGTGTAGTTATCAGGTCGGTGAGGAAAAAAAGAATGTCGTCAGCATATGCCACCAATTTGTACTGTTTACGGCCAATATTGATGCCTTTAATATCAGGGTTTGCTCTGAGCTTCCGCAGAAAGGGTTCTAGTGTAAGAATAAAAATGAGCGGGGAGAGTGGGCAACCTTGACGGGTACCGTTCGACACAGAGAAGGTGTCCGACAGGCGACCATTAATCCTTATCCTGGCTGTGGGATAGGAGTATAACACTAATACCATTTGGATAAAACGTGTAAGGAACCCCATCAATTGTAGAGTTTTTGACATATAGTCCCAGGCCACCCTGTCGAACGCTTTCTCCACGTCCAACGATAGAAAAAAGCCCCTTTGTTCTACTGGTAAGCCAATGATGAATATGTAGGGCCTTAACGGTATTATCCCTGGCTTCCCTTCCAGGAACAAAACTGACTTGGCCGAGGGATATTAGGTTTGGGAGAACCGAGAGGAGGCGGTTAGCTAATATTTTGGCATATATTGTCATATCCATGTTTAGAAGGGAAATGGGTCTGTAGTTTGAAACTATGGTGTCATCCTTGCCCGGCTTGGGAATTAGTGTGATGTGGGCTTCTAACAGATCTTTATTTACTGGGTCCAAAGGTGAGAGGGAATTTAAAGTTTTGATAAGATGGGGGGAGAGTAACTCTTGGAAGGTTTTGTAGTAACCGACAGTCAAGCCATCGGGGCCCGGACTTTTACCCGGTTTTAGCTGTTTCAAGGCAATCAATAATTCTTCAATACTAATCCTGCCGTCTAAAGTCTGCAATTCCTCTGTTGAAATCGGGGATACCCCATATTGCGTAAGGAAATCTGTAATTGCTTTTTGCCTGACAGTTTCCTGATCTATTGAATTGGTAAGGGATAAATTGTAAAGTTTTGAAAAATAATCTACAAATTGTGTAGCTATGCTTTCTGGTGCAACGTGGGCCTTGCCATTGGGATCTATTATTTTGTGTATGGTCGCTGTTGCTTTTTTGTGTTGTATTGCTTTTGCCAGAAGCTTTCCGGATTTATTACTGAACTCATAGAACAGCTTCTGTGTTAGAACATATTTACGCTGCAATCTTTTGTTCAGCTCCTGTCGAAGTTCCTCCCTAGCCTGTAGCAGATCTGATAGTGTGCGTTGGGCAAGCGATGCTTTATGCACCCGCTCTAGTGTATGAATCTTGTCAGATAGTGCCTATAAGTGTTGCCTTCTTAATTTGTTTCTATGCGCGGCTATTGAGATATATTCACCTCTTAAGACACATTTATGTGCCGCCCATATGCTTGATAACTTGGTTTTCTCAGAATTGTTCTCTTGAAAATATTGCGTCAATCTAGAGCTAATCTTTTGCGTAATTTCTATGTCAGTCAGCAGGGAATTGTCTAAACGCCAGATCTGATTTGGGGTATGAGTATGTGGTATAGTTAATGTCATAGAGATAGGATTATGATCCGACATTACCAGCGGTTCTTTCGTTGCTTTAGTGACTAACGTCAAATCGTTTTGGGAAATAAAGAAGTGGTCCAATCTGAAATATTTATCATGGGGAGTCGAATAAAATGTGAAGTCTCTGTCGTTTGGATTCAAGGTGCGCCAGGTATCATATAATGTCAATTCTTGCAGTTGTTTTTTAATGTCTCGTAATGCTCTGAACGGAAGAGATGAGGATCCATTGGAGGAATCTTGGGTTGGATTTAAAGTGACGTTGAAGTCCCCACCTACTATAACCATACCCTCATAGAACTCGTGAGCAATTGAAAGGTTTCACGGAAGAAGGGAACTTGTCGCTTATTAGGAGCATAGAGGTTTGCTAATGTAATTTGTCTGTTATATAGGGTTCCTTTGATAAAAAGATATCTACCCTGTGTATCCTGTTTAATTTCAGACACTTTAAATGGGCAATGTTTCGAGATTAGTATAGCAACTCCTTTAGATTTGGAGCTGTCCGTGGTAGCATGGTATACCGTAGGAAAATGGTGATTGTGGAGTTTAGGTATATTATTTGTGCGAAAATGGGTTTCTTGTAAAAACACTATATGTGTTTTGTTTTTTTGTAACATGTAAAGCAACTGTGATCTCTTCTGGGGAATGTTTAAACCTTTGACATTGTGCGAAGCGAATTTAACCTGTGAATCCGGTCGTGGTAAAGGTGCAGGGCCAAATCTGACATGATTCTGATGAAATTTTGTTTTTTTCCGGTCGGGGGTAGATAGTGTACAGGAGCAAGGGTAAAGTTATGGGGTATGCTAGTAGAGGATATTTAAAAAAAAATCCGCAGATATGTGTCGTGAATGCGTCTGGGGGTATTATTAAACTAACCTAAACTGTTTAGGAATAGGTCAGATGCAGTGGCGGCTGGTGAAGTTTTTGGATGGGGGGGCGCCAGACCCCGCCCATCATGACCCCGCCCACCATTTTGGCCCCTCCCACTTCTCATAAAACACGCCCCTTATGTAATCGGAAAAAAAATTTGACGTGGGTTCCCCCTCCGAGAGCATACCAGGCCCTTAGGTCTGGTATGGATTCCAAGGGGAACCCCCTACGCCGAAAAAACGGCGTGGGGTTCCCCCCCAGATCCACACCAGACCCTTATCCGAGCACGCTACCCGGCCGGCCAGGAAAGGGGGTGGGGACGAGCGGGCGGCCCCCCCCCTCCTGAGCCGTACCAGGCCGCGTGCCCTCAACATGGGGGGGTGCCTTGGGGGGGGGGGGGCGTGCGGCCCCCCCACCCCAAAGCACCTTGTCCCCATGTTGATGAGGACAAGGGCCTCTTCCCGACAACCCTGGCCGTTGGTTGTCGGGGTCTGCGGGCGGGGGGCTTATCGGAATCCGGGAGCCCCCTTTAATAAGGGGGCCCCCGGATACCGGCCCCCCACCCTATGTGAATGAGTATGGGGTACAATGTACCCCTACCCATTCACCTGTGAAAAAAAGTACAAAAAAAAAACACAACACAGGGTTAAAATATTTTATTGCACAGCTCCGGGGGTCTTCCGTCTTCGGGGGTCTTCTCGCCGGACTCCTCCGCTATCTTCTTGTAGCTCTTTTACTAGCGGAGGAGTCCGGCTTTCTTCCTCGCCGCCGGCCTCTTCTCCCGACTTCGGGGGTCTTGTCCCCCTCTTCGGTTCTTCTGCCGGGCCACCGCGCCTTCTTATAGCTCTTTTACAGGCGGTGGCCCGGTCTTCTGCCGCCGCCGCCGCCGCCGCCGCCGCCCGTTCTTCTTCTTCTTCTTCTTCTTCTTCTTCTTCTTCTCCTTCTTCTCCAGGAGATGTTGCCTCGACGATCTCCCTGGCCGGAATGCCAGGGACGCGCTGTGCTGCCACTTATATAGGGACAATGGGGCGGTGTCACATGGGTTGATGTCACATGGGTTGGTCACATGGGTTGATGTCATCAACCCATGTGACCAACCCATGTGACATCAACCCATGTGACACCGCCCCATTGTCCCTATATAAGTGGCAGCACAGCGCGTCCCTGGCATTCCGGCCAGGGAGATCGTCGAGGCAACATCTCCTGGAGAAGAAGGAGAAGAAGAAGAAGAAGAAGAAGGAGAAGAAGAAGAAGAAGAAGAAGAAGAAGAAGAAGAAGAAGAAGAAGAAGAAGAAGAAGAAGAAGAAGAAGAAGAAGAAGAAGAAGAAGAAGAAGAAGAAGAAGAACGGGCGGCGGCGGCGGCGGCAGAAGACCGGGCCACCGCCTGTAAAAGAGCTATAAGAAGGCGCGGTGGCCCGGCAGAAGAACCGAAGAGGGGGACAAGACCCCCGAAGTCGGGAGAAGAGGCCGGCGGCGAGGAAGAAAGCCGGACTCCTCCGCTAGTAAAAGAGCTACAAGAAGATAGCGGAGGAGTCCGGCGAGAAGACCCCCGAAGACGGAAGACCCCCGGAGCTGTGCAATAAAATATTTTAACCCTGTGTTGTGTTTTTTTTTTGTACTTTTTTTCACAGGTGAATGGGTAGGGGTACATTGTACCCCATACTCATTCACATAGGGTGGGGGGCCGGTATCCGGGGGCCCCCTTATTAAAGGGGGGCTCCCGGATTCCGATAAGCCCCCCGCCCGCAGACCCCGACAACCAACGGCCAGGGTTGTCGGGAAGAGGCCCTTGTCCTCATCAACATGGGGACAAGGTGCTTTGGGGTGGGGGGGCCGCACGCCCCCCCCTCCCCCAAGGCACCCCCCCCATGTTGAGGGCACGCGGCCTGGTACGGCTCAGGAGGGGGGGGGGCGCCCGCTCGTCCCCACCCCCTTTCCTGGCCGGCCAGGTAGCGTGCTCGGATAAGGGTCTGGTGTGGATCTGGGGGGGAACCCCACGCCGTTTTTCGGCGTAGGGGGTTCCCCTTGGAATCCATACCAGACCTAAGGGCCTGGTATGCTCTCGGAGGGGGAACCCACGTCAAATTTTTTTTCAGAAATTTGGCGTGGAGTTCCCCCTTCAGAGCTCATTCTCTGATTGGCCACGGCAAAAGTCGCCTGGCCTGGGGAAACCTTTCTGGCTGTGAAAGCTTTGTGCATTTATTCAGCTAAATGCACGAACATTCTCCACAAAGTAGAGGCTAGAAAGCCTTTATGCGGTGACTCACCTCTCACTGTCTGGCAGCTCCGCTCGGGCTAAGGAACGGAGCTGCCTACGTCACTTCCGGGTTTCGTGAAGCAGCCGAAAGCCGGAAGTGACTGCCTGTCTAAGAGTGACAATGCTCCCGCCCGTAGAATCACAGTGATTTTACGGGCGGAAGCTAGTCGGCGTTCTGCTGTGCGCCGCAAGGCGGGTTTTTAACCCGCAAATGAAGCGCCATGAATGCAATCTTGTGATTGCATGGACGTGGCGCTTCTCATAGTGCACTGTGACCGGCGCCACAGTACACTATGTTAAATTGTTAAATGACATTTTTTTTTTTTTTTTTTTAAATGTCTTAAAGGGCCCGTTTTTTTTTTTTACTTTTTTTTTAACTTTTTTTTTTTTTTACACCTAGGGAGAGGGGGGGCGGCGCCCGGGCGCCCCCTATGGGCGGGCCGCCACTGGTCAGATGGGTACAGTGCTGAATCAGTGGTCTGAGCTCGTATAGCTATATACGAGCCAAACCGCAGCACTGATCTGGGGTTGACCAAGACCTAACAAGAGTCTACCTTCAGTGGAAACTATGAAGCCACCGTTGACTCTCACAAACGCTGGTACATGGGGAGAGTGATCAATAAAGCTCAGAAAAATTTAATTTGTCTGTCTTAGGGAAGCATATGTCTGTAATTGCAGTGTGTGGTAAGGGAAGTATTTAGAGTTTACAGAAGCCTGGAAGGTATGTGCTGTAGTGGAGGTGTAACCCATTCAGCTTGACAAGGGACTAATCCCAGTTAACCAATAACTAATGATAACCTACCCTGCGATATGTTAGCAAGCGTGTAAAATGAGGGTATTGCTGAGATAGGGTGCTTACCAACCTGTATTTTACTCCCTTCACGTTTAACCATCAAGAAAACTTTAACTTTACTTTGTTAAAAAAAACTTTAACATGACTTGAATTATTAAACAGAACTAAACATGGAAATTTTTCAATCCCCACAAAAGTATAGTAGCCTGCAGTTGCTGGAACTTTCTAGCAATTTTCAATAAGCTATAGTCATATACCGGATAGTCCGCTTATAAGGAATGTCCCCGGAGTGTGCCCATAGCTTATGATTAAAGGGGGTTCACTTAGTTACGGGTCCCTGTTTGTCTCCAAAAATTTATTACTACCAAGCCATCCATATGGTGTGTCAGGGCCCCCGCAATGCCTGCATTCTTTCATCCATCCCCAGTTAGTGGTGGTATTGGGGCATCCAATACAGGTTAATCGCGTATAATCACCGGCAGGCACATTATGAACTGAGTGAAGCCCCTTCCCTAGCGTGCAACAGCTTCCTTTATAGTGAACAGGCGAACAATAAAAAAAAAAAAAAATGCAAGTGTTATAACCAGAGTCTCCTATCTATTCCTTTCTTTATCTAATATATTCCATCTTACATCCTGGATAGTGCCCCTCTGCCTCTTGGAAACAAGAGGTCACGGCTTAATTATTTCTATCCAATGTAAACACCTGCCACATTGAAAACAAATGTTATCACGCAAATATTGTATTCATTACCCAATGTCCAATGTTTATCATAAACTGATGATGGGAAAAAATAGGCATAGCATGTGGAGGTTTATCAGAGGATTTCTAAGCCAAGCCAAGGTATCAATTCAGCCTAATAGCAGAAGACCGGGCTGGAATAATACGGTCATGCAAATGTACCTCAAAAGAAACATACTTGAACAGTAATGCCGCGTACACACGATCGAATTGTCTGGTGTACCTAGTCCGACATACAATCCGACGGATAATCCGGCGGACTTTCTACCCAACGGACTTGGACACACACGGACACACAGAAAGTCCGGCGTTTGCTAGCGCGATGACGTACAGCACGTATGACGGGACTAGAAAAAGGAAGTTCAATAGCCAGTAGCCAATAGCTTCCTTTTTCGTACTTGCTTCTGAGCATGCGTCATTCTTAGTCCACCATACTAGCATACTGACGAACGTATTGTCCGCTGAAACCCAAGTCCGACAGGAAGATTGGAGTGCAAAAATACTTTCTTAGTCCGCCGAACTTCACGCTGGAAAAGTCCGCTGAAGCCTACACACGATTGAATTGTCCGCTGAAAAGCGCTTCGGCGGACTAAGTGCGCCGGACAATCTGATCGTGTGTACGCGGCATTATTCTTAAGTTTGTAATAGACCAGGCATGTAGGTGGTGCCGTGATGATCCGAGTGGGGCATTGAAGTTCATGCCAAGTCGTTTGGGGCACTGCTCATAAAGAAAGGAGCAGATGGTCTTTATAATAGCATTATGACAGTTAGCGCCCATACTTGGAGTATTTGGCGTTGCGTATGCCTACAGGACAACAATATCTATCCAAACATTGTATAAGTGGGCACAGGGCCGCTGATAGGGGGGGACCACCAGCCCTCCTGTACTGGGCCCTGCCTTGTAGGGGGGCCCAGAGGCAGAGGGGGGACTCCCACATTATAGGGACTATACTAATCCTGAGCTAGGGTCCCATGTAGTGTGCGTGGGAGGAAGCAGAAAGCAAATTATTTAAACACTTTTGGGAGTAATCTGCAGCCGTATGTCCAGACTATTACATACAGTACATTACACAAGTCCCAGTCTCTTCTATATCAATACGCAGGACGGGACTTGTGTAATGTAATTGTCTGGACATACGGCTGCAGATTACTCCCGAAAGTGTTTAAATACTTTGCTTTCTGCTTCCTGCTGTCCAACTTCGTGCCCATGTGGAAGGAGCAGAGGTTTTAGAGGAGCTCAGCTTCTGGCTGGTCCCCACGCTCCCAGATCCAGAGGATCCAAGCCCCCCACCCCAGGAGAAGCAATGCATGAGGACCCCAGATAAAAGAAGCCAGCAGGACCAGGTACTTGTGAAGTCGGGGGATGTTAGGTGGAGGTAAAGACTGGGCCCGGGCTCTGAGCATAAAGTTGACCATACTGCATACTGCTCTCCCACATATCTAAAATATTGTGGGTATTCACCGTGCCCAGAGTGAAAGTCTTTTCCCTGCTGTACTTTCTATTGCGTTAATATACATGTATATGTATATTAAACCCTGCATTTCTCCATTGTACACAGTCCACGGGTTAGAGGGAGGGGTGCTCAGGTTCAGGCTTATGTGGGGGGCCCCGCCAGGTAGACTGTAAGGGGCCCCATGATTTTTAACAGCGGCCCTGAGTGGGCATACTGAAAAGTGGTGTCAAACCTATGCAATTCAAGCAGATAGTCCGTCCTGCTAACTTTAAGGGGAGGCAAAGCAGAAATCTAGGAAACTTGTACAAGTATGCCACCGCGGGTCTTCTCCTTACCTGACCGGAGGAGACAGTGGCTTCTACTCAGTAATCTCTGCGGGCTCTCCGGGAACGTGGGGATTCCGCGGGGCTGTATCCATGATCTGCCGTGTGGCATGCAGAGTGTGATCTGTTACCGGACGGTGATCGTCTCCTGCGGTGTCGGGAATCCTGAACTTCCATCAGTTCTTCTGGTGGTGTCGATCGTTTGGCTGAGTATATGCAGTAATCTGCATACCAGTTAGGAACATCCACTGGCGGTATGTCGAGCGTGTGACAAAATTGACGCAGATCTTCTGGTACTTTCAGCAAAGCCGTTCTGCCTCTGTGGGTAGCAGACAGACCGAAGGGAAATTTCCATCTATATTTTATTCCCTGCGTGCGTAGAACATCCAGCAACGGTTTTAAATCCTGGCGGTGTTGCAGCGTTATGGAAGAAAGATCTTGAAAGATCTGAATGGGTGTACCTCCATGTTGCAGCTGTTGTTTGCCCCTTGCTTGCCTCAATATCTCCTCCTTAAGTCTGTAGTCAAATATATATACAGCAAATTATATCCCTCGGGGGATCAGTCTCCTTGCCTTTAGGGCGTAAAGCCCTATGAATCCTCTCCATTTCAATCTGAGTCTCATGTGGCCTATTCAGCAGGTTGTTAAGCAAAGTCGTCACCTCTGAAGACAAAATGTCGGAATCAATGCTTTCTGGCAATCCTTGGATCCTGAGGTTGTGGCGGCGGCCACGATTATCAAGGTCTCTGATATGACGCTGTGTTTCTCTCAGCTGTAATGTGTGACTGTCGATCTTTCTAGTGGCTCTACGGAGGGCATTATCGTGCTGCGCAGTGACTTTTTCAACCTCAATGACTCTGTCACTCAGTGCCTGTATGTCCACCCTCAGCTCCGCTATGGTAGCTGACAGTGTGTCTTTAATATATGCTGCTATGGTCCGTAGATCATACAGGCTGACAGGAGTTTGCGTTTGCGGAGAATTGCCTCGATTATCTGTGAGCACCTGTGGTGAGCCGAGAGGGACCTGTGTCATGTCCGACACTGGCGGGATTGTAGTCTGTGAGGGGTTGTGGCGGGAAGCCGCCATGTTACCTCTCTGCGCTCTGAACATTTCAGGGATATTCTGGTTGTTACCTCCCGTAGTTTCTCGAGGAGAGCGG
Source organism: Lithobates pipiens (assembly GCF_037356315.1). Taxonomy (NCBI): domain Eukaryota; kingdom Metazoa; phylum Chordata; class Amphibia; order Anura; family Ranidae; genus Lithobates; species Lithobates pipiens. The sequence goes on along the minus strand of NW_027507790.1, from coordinate 267,116,939 downwards.
GATCTCGAGGCAGAAGTGTGGCGGGAAGCTGTCCCCATCGGTTCAGTGGCAAAGTTCTGCTGGATCTCTCCGGTTTAGTGGAAAAATGAGAGTCAACGGCGGGAGCGATTCACTCACACGTCCATCGCTGTGTACGGCCAGGCCACGCCCCCGCCTTTCCTTTTTTTAATTTGGGTACGGAGTTCCCCTTAATATCCGTACAAGACTCAAAGGGGCTGGTAATAGGCAGGGGGGGCTACCTATGCCATTTTCTTCTCAATGATTTTCATCCGTATTGCCGGAACCAGACATGACATTAAAACCGCAAGCAGTTTTAAATTACTTTTTTCCATTAAATGTCATTTTGTGCAGGGACTGTTCTAAACACTGGAAACACGTGGCACTTCACAGACATACTATAGACACCCCCAGGCACGATATTTAAAGGAATATTTCACTTTTTTTTCACTTTAATCGTCATTAAAATCAGTGCTCCCGAAAAAACTGCAGTTTAAAAAAAAAAAATGGCATTGATCCATGTCCCCTAGGGCAGGAGGCGGGGTCCCCAAACCCTTTTTAGGACAATATCTTGCATATTAGCCATTAAAATTAGCACTTTTTATTTCGAACGTTCGAGTCTCATAGACTTCAATGGGGTTCTAAAGTGCGTACGAATTTTCGGTCCGTTCGAAAGTTCTGGTGCGAACCGAACTGGGGGGTGTTCGGCTCATCCCTAGCGAGAAGTAGTGTCCACAATTAATGGGGTTTATAATAGTCAGATAGAAATGGACCCCAAAATATGTTTACTGGGTTATCTTAGTGAGGAGCTTTATCTGAGGGAAATGTCAATTTCAATTGGTAGACTATTATTTATAGCCCGTAAGCTAATAGCTAGAAAATGGATGTCTTCCAGTGTTCCAGTATTTGAGGAATGGCGCTCCCAGGTAAATGAGGCAATATTAATGGAGCGACAGGTTTATCAGAATAGGGGTACAATGGATATATTAGGTAAGCTGTGGAGTCACTGGTTAATAACACCAGGTCTGGCCTCATTCTCTTGGTTTCCAAATACAACAGTAAAGAATGTTAGGCCGCATACACACGCGCGGACTGTTCGCCCAACCTTGTTCGGCAAACAGTTTCGGCAAACAGTCCGCTCAAAATTTGCATGAGCGGACTTGCCCACACACGAGCGGACTGTTTCAGCGAACTGTTTGGCAAACAGTTCGCTCAACTTTTGAAATGAACGGACTCGCCCACGTAAGGAGGAGGCAAATCCGCCCATTTCGAGCGCGTGTACAGGTAGGCGGGGCCCGCGAAGGAGACGTCGCGGGCTCCGCCGCCTGGAATGGGCTTAAAGGGGAACCCCAACGCCGAAAAAAATCGGCGTGGGGGTTCCCCCAAAGTCCACACCAGACCCTTGTCCGAGCACGCTACCCGGCCGGCCAGGAAAGGGGGGCGAGCGAGCGCGCCCCCCCTCCTGAGCCGTACCAGGCCGCGTGCCCTCAACATGGGGGGGTGCCTTGGGGAAGGGGGGGCCGCGCGGCCCCCCCACCCCAAAGCACCTTGTCCCCATGTTGATGAGGACAAGGGCCTCTTCCCGACAACCCTGGCCGTTGGTTGTCGGGGTCTGCGGGCGGGGGGCTTATCGGAATCCGGGAGCCCCCTTTAAGAAGGGGGCCCCCGGATACCGGCCCCCCACCCTATGTGAATGAGTATGGGGTACAATGTACCCCTACCCATTCACCTGTGAAATAAAGTACAAAAAAAAACACAACACAGGGAAAAAATATTTTATTGCACAGCTCCGGGGGTCTTCCGTCTTCGGGGGTCTTCTCGCCGGACTCCTCCGCTATCTGTGTGTAGCTCTTTTGCTAGCGGAGGAGTCCGGCTTTCTTCCTCCCCGCCGCCGGCCTCTTCTCCCGACTTCGGGGGTCTTGTCCCCCTCTTCGGTTCTTCTGCCGGGCCACCGCGCCTTCTTGTAGCTCTTTTGCAGGCGGTGGCCCGGTCTTCTGTCGCCGCTGCCTTCCGTTCGTCTGTCGCCGCCTTCGGTTCTTCTGCCGGGCCACCGCGCCTTCTTGTAGCTCTTTTACAGGCGGTGGCCCGGTCTTCTGTCGCCGCTGTCGCCGCCTTCCGTTCTTCTTCTTCTTCTTCTTCTTCTTCTTCTTCTTCTTCTTCTTCTTCCCCAGGAAATGTTGACACGTCGCTCCCTCCGGCCGGAATGCCAGAGCCGCGCTGTGCGGTCACTTATATAGTGACAATGGGGCGGGGTCACATGGTATATGTCACATGGGTTGGTCACATGGTGACCCCGCCCCCTTACGATGTCATAGTCCCCATGTGACATCAACCCATGTGACCAACCCATGTGACATATACCATGTGACCCCGCCCCATTGTCACTATATAAGTGACCGCACAGCGCGGCTCTGGCATTCCGGCGGCGACAGCGGCGACAGAAGACCGGGCCACCGCCTGTAAAAGAGCTACAAGAAGGCGCGGTGGCCCGGCAGAAGAACCGAAGGCGGCGACAGACGAACGGAAGGCAGCGGCGACAGAAGACCGGGCCACCGCCTGCAAAAGAGCTACAAGAAGGCGCGGTGGCCCGGCAGAAGAACCGAAGAGGGGGACAAGACCCCCGAAGTCGGGAGAAGAGGCCGGCGGCGGGGAGGAAGAAAGCCGGACTCCTCCGCTAGCAAAAGAGCTACACACAGATAGCGGAGGAGTCCGGCGAGAAGACCCCCGAAGACGGAAGACCCCCGGAGCTGTGCAATAAAATATTTTTTCCCTGTGTTGTGTTTTTTTTTGTACTTTATTTCACAGGTGAATGGGTAGGGGTACATTGTACCCCATACTCATTCACATAGGGTGGGGGGCCGGTATCCGGGGGCCCCCTTCTTAAAGGGGGCTCCCGGATTCCGATAAGCCCCCCGCCCGCAGACCCCGACAACCAACGGCCAGGGTTGTCGGGAAGAGGCCCTTGTCCTCATCAACATGGGGACAAGGTGCTTTGGGGTGGGGGGGCCGCGCGGCCCCCCCTTCCCCAAGGCACCCCCCCATGTTGAGGGCACGCGGCCTGGTACGGCTCAGGAGGGGGGGCGCGCTCGCTCGCCCCCCTTTCCTGGCCGGCCGGGTAGCGTGCTCGGACAAGGGTCTGGTGTGGACTTTGGGGGAACCCCCACGCCGATTTTTTTCGGCGTTGGGGTTCCCCTTTAAGCCCATTCCAGGCGGCGGAGCCCGCGACGTCTCCTTCGCGGGCCCCGCCTACCTTCACACGCGCTCGAAATGAGCAGACTTTCCTCTGGGCGGGAAGAGTCCGCTCATTTCGAAAGTACAGCGGACTGGCCCACACACGGGCGGACTGTTCGCTCAAACACAGTTTCAGCGGACAGTTTTTCGGAATTTCCGAAAGACTTTGTCCGTCCAACTGTCCGCTGAAACTGTCCGCTGAAAGCCCACACACGAGCGGACTGTCCGCCCAAACACTGTTCAGCGGACAAGGTTGGGCGAACAGTCCGCCCGTGTGTACGCGGCCTAAGAAGAGAGAGTGGATAGGGAAAAATATGGGCTGTATGGGAAGTGTTGAGTGGTGTGGGAGGAGAAGGTGGAGGAGTGAGGGGCCCCCCCCTTTTTGTTTTGTTCTGTTTGTTTTCTGTTTTTTTTTTCTTCTTGTTTTGTTATGAATGGTTTTGTGTAGGAAATTCTACTTGTGGTATATAGTCACTGCTGGGGATCTATGGAAATAAGAAAATAGAATTTAAAAATATATACTTTGTAAAATCACTGTTAAAATAATTGTATGTATGGATATTGTAAAACTGGTAAATAGGAACATGTTGAATAAAGAGGTAATGTTAAAAAAAAACAAAAAAAAAAAAACCGGGGTATGTAAACTTTTGATCAAGGTCATTTGGGTCGTTTCTGTTTTTGAAAATGATTAAAAAAGAGTAAACACATTTGACTGATAATAAATGGCTTCAGCCAAACACCAACCATGAGTGAAAGAAACATTTTTTTGTGTTATCATTCATATTGTCTGAAAAATGGCCAAGAAATCATAAATTTTGCCAGGGTATGTAAACTTATGAGCACAACTGTATATACACAGTATATGCACCTCTATATATTAAGTGGAAATCAGCATTTTAAAATTATTTACAATAAATGTATTCCTCTTCTTATGTCATTCCTAGCGGAGACCATTTGGTAGATGTATAGAATGAGCATTTGCTTAGGTGGCCTGTGCGATGTGCCCGGACAGGAGCCTAATAAAGGGGTACCGGACCCAACCCAGCAGGAGGTAATGGCTTTATAGGCGTCTTCCCTTTTTCCAGGGAGGATCATGTAACACCCGCCCCGGCAGGTCCGGGCTTGTCATGAAAACACCAAATCTTTAATAACATTATACAAGTTTTCCTGTAGTCTCAGTAACTATGCGTGTCACCAAAGGTGAGATCAGCAGAAAATGAGCTTACCAGACAAGAAACAGAAAAATCTGAGGTGTTTATCCTGCAATTCATTATGAGATCTGCAAAGCATTTAAAGCCTAAGTTAGTATATATTTTTTTAAATCATCACAAGGGATGGTACTTACAGTCAATCAAAAGTGTCCCATGTGCTGGTTGCTGCTCTTTTTGTTTAACCGCTTCCCGCCCGCCCTATTGCCGAATGACGGCTTTAGAGCTGGCGCTTTCTTCCACAGGCCGTCCCTGGACGTCCTGGTGTTTAGTTCCGCTGTGTGCGCCGCCGCGGGCGCGCATCGGGGAAGTTTTGTGTTTGCCGTGTCCCCCGCAGACAGGCAAACACAGATCGCTGTAAATGACCAATCACAGCGGCCGTTTACAGCGCGATTGGCGTGACCAATGTGAGATGATCTCATATGTAAACATATGAGATCATCTCTCAGCGCCGCTCTCCCTCCTCACACAGACAGTGTGTGAGAGGGGAGAGATGAACGGCTGCAGCGGCCGTAAGTGGGAAGAAAAAAAAAAAGTGCCATCCGCCCCAGTGCCATGCTCCCCAGTGCCATCCTCCCCCAGTGCCATCCGCCCCCAGTGCCATCCGCCCCCAGTGCCATCCACCCCAGTGCCATCCACCCCAGTGCTACCTGCCCCCACTGCCACCTGTTAGTGCTATCTGTCCCCAGTGACACCTGTTAGTGCTATCTGTACCCAGTGCCATTTGTCCCCAGTGCCATCTGTCATCAGTGCCACGTGTCATCAGTGCCACATAGTGCCACCTGTCATCAGTGCCACATATTAGTGCCATCTGTCATCAGTGCCACGTATCAGGGCCATTTGTCATCAGTGCCACCTGACAGTGTCACATGCCATCTGTTGTCAGTGTCACGTGTCATAAATGCCACTTATCAGTGCCATCTGTCATCAGTGTCACGCGTCATCGGTGCCACGTATTAGTGCCATCTGTCATCAGTGTCACGTATTAGTGCCATCTGTCATCGGGGCCACGTATTAGTGCCACGTATTAGTGCCATCTGTCATCAGTGCCACGTATTAGTGCCATCTGTCATCAGTGCCACGTATAAGTGCCATCTGTCATCAGTGCCACGTATAAGTGCCACGTGTCATCAGTGCCACGTGTAAGTGTCATCATTGCCATGTATCAGTGCCATCTGTCATTAGTGCCACGTGTCATTGTCCTGGTGCTCCAGGGCCTTCAAAAGTGTAATAGATAGTCAACAAGTTAGATGTGTAATTTATGCTCCTAGAACACGTGATGGCGCCCCCTGCATGTTGGGCCTGTCTATGTGGCCAAGCTGTGAAAAAAGTCCCACACATGTGGTATTGTAATACTCAGGAGGAGTAGCAGATTTTTTTGGGGGTGTCATTTGTGGTATACACATGCCATGTGAGAGAAATAACCTATTACAATGACAATTTTGTGGAAAAAAATAAAAAATCTTAATTTTGCAAAGAATTGTGGGAAAAAAATGACAACATCAAAAAGCTCACTATGCCTCTTACTAAATACCTTGGAATGTCTACTTTCAAAAAAAGGGGTCATTTGGGGGGTATTTGTACTTTCCTGGCTTGTTCGGGTCACAAGAAGTGAGATAGTCCACCAGTACATCAGGTGTGATCAATTTTGTGTGATTTGCACCACAGCTTGTAGACTCTCTAACTTTCACAAAGACCAAATAATATCCACTAATTTGGGTTATTTTTACCAAAGATATGTAGCAGTATAAATTGTGGCCAAAATTTGTGAAGAAAAATTAATAATTTGCATAATTTTGTCATAGAAACAAAGAAATATGAGTTTTTTTCAAAATTTTCGCTCTTTTTTCATTTATAGCGCAAAAAATAAAAACCCCAGGAGGTGATCAAATACCACCAAAAGAAAGCTCTATTTGTGGGAAAAAAAGGACAAAAAATTAATTTGGGTACAGTGTTGCATGACTGAGTAATTGTCATTCAAAGTGTGAGAGCAGCAAAGGTGAAAATTGGTCTGGGCAGGAAGGGTGTTTAAGTGCCCAGTAAGCAAGTGGTTAAATGTTCATTCCCCTGCCCCCATACCCCCACAGCGGTAATCTGTGCTGTAGGAATACAAGTCACTGGACCTGCCCGCCTATTCCGCCCCGTCTCCATTCATAGGAGATGCACTATAGCTTCCTGCAATTAAAAAGCACTCTATGAATAGAGGACGGGCAGAGGAATGAAAGGTCTGCGTCCTCCAGTCACCCTGGGACCAGGCCTCATCCTCAGCTAGGAATCAGAGAAAAGTATCAAACTCCTGCACAGTAGCATTGAACAAACAACTCATGTGAGGTTGGGCAGTTATGGTTTCCATCATTGTTCTGCATCATAAATCTGACCATCTTCTGATGTCTAATCATTGTCTGTGCTGACCCAGCTCCTGTGCCACTCTCCTTACTTCTCGACATAACCCTTTATGAAGCAGCCAGTGGAGGAGTGGAGGGGATTACTACAGAGTGTCATTTGAGCCTCTTGGGGTTGCTGAGATCACATCTCAGGGCTTCTGGATGTCTACAAGAGGGTGGCATTTTCAGGTAAATCACACACCCAACATATACTAAATGTACATATAGTGTTGTGGAAAGATTTCCTGTTGGAATTAATGGTCTGGTTAATGCAAAGAAATAGCACAGGAAGTAGGTTCTCTTATCCATTGTCCCAGAAAGATCTTTAATGTATCTGCCTACAAATGGCTAAGTCTTAATACATTGTACTTATCTGGATATGGTCCAGCATACATCTGATCCAGCCTCTGTATTTTTCTTGAAACAAGATCCAGATGCATAGCCATTCAACCGAGTGCTGCGCATTTGTCTCTTTAAGTCAACAAGAGTGACTCCAAACTTCAGATGTATGTTGGACCTTTTTCAGATAAGTACAATCCATTGGCACTTTTCTCGTAGTTTGGCACACTGAACATCATTCTTGAATGACGGATTTGATTCTAGAGAAGAGGTCCCCTGTTGAGAAGGTCATGGGCCAGTCTGGAATCCAAAGGCTAGAGCCTGGGCCTAGAGCGTGCCACCCCCTCTATATGCAGGCCTCGTGGCTGGAGGCCATGTGGGCCGAATTTTTTTTTTCTTTGCCAGTTTCAACAGAGAAACACTAGAACAGTGATGGCGAACCTTGGCACCCCAGATTTTTTTGAACTACATTTACCATTAAACTCAACTACACTGCAGAGTGCATGGGCATCATGGTGCCAAGGTTCGCCATCACTGACCTAGAACGTGGACTGTATAGGCACACATGTAGCATTATAAAATATGAAAAAAACTCTATTTTGGGATTTTTTAGGCAATACATTTTTATAGAATTTTAATAAAATCCATTTATTTTACATATATAGTAGAAAAAAATATTATATCAATACATATATAGACATACAAGTAATTAAAATGACATTGCTTCTTGACATTTTTTTTTTTATATATAATTGATACAGCCTACTACATTGTTCAGTGACCACTGATGTACAAAAGTGGCGCTGAGTAGCGGTAATCCAGCACGTTTCAATATCTAATTCAGATAATCTTCATCAGGGATATTGTACAATTATCTACAAAGAATTTCAAAGTTACAATGTTATATGATACATATAAGTAGACACCATTTTTTAAGAAAATATCCATATCCACTAAAAACTTACATATAGACATTCAAAGCCAGGGGCGGACTGACCATTGGGCCACTCTGGCACTGCCCGAGGGCCCCCGAGCCACTAGGGGGCCCCATCAGGGTTGCCAGCCTCAGTAAAACCAGGGACAGTATGTAAAAATCTGTGTTTTTTTTTTTTTTTTACATCTGTCTCTGAAGTGTCCCTTACTGACATCCTTTTGGTCTAAAAATCCCAAGATTATAGCTGCCCCACCTCTCCAGTACCTCGTTAGCCAATAGAAACATGTCTGTGTATACTGTGTGTACATGTATGTGTATACTCTGTGATTGTATACTGTGTGTGTGTGTGTATACTGTGTGGCCCCATAAACTTGGATTGCCTGGGGGCCCCATAATCTCCTATTGTCCGGGGGCCCCATGAGTTGTCAGTCCACCCCTGTTCAAAGCATAGTAGGTGCATTCCCAGGGTCAAATTAGGAGAGAGTCCAAAGTTCACCATACATCTAAAACTGCCATTCATCCTCTACAAGACGGCTGGATACAAATGAATCTCAATACAGGCATTCCAAAAGATGACTTAATAACTGTAGAAAAATATATTGTAAACAGAGTAAGGACCCTCCATTAAGCAAAGTACAAGGTAATACCCCAAATTACAAGGAAACCAGTACTTACATTTTCTTATATATAGCGCAAAAAACTCCTGTAGGTTCCAAACGGACCATACCGAAAAGACCCCCAGATGGTTATGATCTCTTCCACTAAAGTAGCCGAGGCATGGAATGGTGACCTATGCCGTCTCTGGTGTCCCTTTATGTGGCTATTGGCCCGAAAATACAGGGCGCACCGTAATCCCATGATAACGTTAGATGACGGCTGTCATGTGACGCGAACGCAGCCAATACGGTCCTTCGTCCGCAGCTAGATTTCTAATGCCACGTCATATCCTGTGTCCTGGATGTAAACATCCAGGATCACAGCACAGCTGTCATATTGGAAAATGGCAAGCGCCCCATCTTACCCAGCCAGATGCCGCAAAACTTGCTGCATAGCCACCTGGCCATCTAATCCACCACCTCCCACCTTGGAGCCGGTGGATGTGGTCAGATGGGACTAAACACAACCGACACGCGGCCGTGGTGCGGTCCCTAGAGGCTCGTAAGTTTTTATTCTTACGAGGCCCACGTGCCCCATACGCATTAACCCCTTCTATGATCACTACCCTGCGGGCATGGAGAGCTGGCCTCAGACTTGAACGTTATCCCACAGAGGCACATTCACCAAAGGCCCCACTTGGTGTAATCCCAATCTAGCCCAGATTTATATGATCCCTGAACCCCATGTCTGGACTAAATTCAATATAAAATTACTTTCCCAGATAGTTCATGATAATTCATTGATTCCATTGTCCATGTTACGCTCTAAGTTCAATATCCCAGAATCATATTTTTTTAGATACGCACAACTCTCCCATGCCTTCAGCTGCCAATTCTCCCACACTAACCCCCATCTCATACAAGCCTCTCTTGAAGAGGTCCTGAGATTGGACTGCACAATCAAACCGACCTCTCGGATATAGTCACACCTCCTCAGGGTCTCGCTTCCTGATTTGGAGAAACTCAAGGCACTTTGGCTCCAAGACGTCCCGGAACTGGACCAGGATGGCTGGGATGACATCTGGGATCTTCCATTCCGGTCCTTGCTCTCCATCAGAGACCGCCTGATACAATTTAAAGTGGTTCATCTAGCCTATTTCACCCCCTCTAGGCTACATAAAATGGACTCCAGCCTCTCCTCGGAATGCTGGAGATGTGGAGGGACCCCGGGGGACTTCATACATATATTCTGGACTTGTCCGGCTATTACTGGGTTTTGGGAGGAAGTGCTGTCATGTATCCGTCAAATCAGTGCTGTCCCCTTGCAGGTTTCTATATGTATCGTTCTGTTGGACCTTGTTGAACAGCTGATTCCTACTGTTGCGGGACGCAACATGGTGAGCCTTTTACTGTTTTTTGCCAGAAAAAGTATTGCACTCCATTGGAAAAAGTCGGCTCCACCTGCGATCGCTTATTGGAAGAAGCTGGTGAACGATAACCTACCCCTGTACAAGGATACGTATTCCAACAGAGGCTGTCCCCAGAAATACCAGAAAGTTTAGTCAAAATAGTTAGAGGAACCATCCACAGCTTAGATGGGTTTAACAGAATCTGAATAAGAGACAGCACCTTTCTAATCTAAACTCCTAAATAACTCCACCTCCTTCATGATGGTTCATAGTTGTGAGCAGTGTTGGTCATCTTACTTTAAAAAAGTAATTAGTTAAGTTACAAATTACTTCTCCCAAAAAGTAATTGCATTAGTAACTCGGTTACTACATTGGGTAAGTACTTAGTTACTCAGCAAACTAACTGTGACAGGGGTGTCAGCGGTAGTATTTGAGGGGGTGGCAGCGGTGGTACTTGAGGGGGTGGCAGCGGTGGTGTACTGGGGGGGGGGGGTAGTAGTGGTGGTGGTGTACAGTACTTGGGGGGTGGCAGTGGCGGTACTTGGGGGGGTGGCAGCGGTGGTGTACTTGGGGGGTGGCAGGCAGCGGTGGTACTTGGGGGGGTGGCAGCGGTGGTGTACTTGGGGGGTGGCAGGCAGAGGTGGTACTTGGGGGGTGGCAGCGGTGGTGGTGCCACCCTCTCCCACCACCACCTCTGCCTCTTACTGATCCCACCCCCCACCACCACTGATCTCATCCCTACCGTATCCCCCCCATCACCTCTGTTGTAGAAGTGATGGTGGGTGGGTAGGGATGGGATCAGTAAGAAGCAGAGATGGTGGAGGACTTTGGATGGATCGATTGCACTGCAATTCGAATCGTCAGACAATCACTTACTTGAATGCCTCCAGGGATGCCTTTCCTCATGGGGGGAGAGAGAGACCCTCCCCTTCACTCGATTGGTGTCAGCTGGTCAGCTGCCTTAATTTCTTCAGTGTTCGCCCCGCCTCCCTACATTCTCTCTCTCTCTGGATAGGCGGGGCAGGATGGGGCGGTCCAGACAGTCTCTCTGAGTCTCAGCCTCTTCTTAGCTCAGCGGGCGAAAGCCTCCCTCCCTGCGGCGGAACGAACCGGGCGGTAGATGTAATTGCGGTAATGCCGCCCAAGTAGTGGGAACTGAGTTACCATGAGGGGAAGAGTAATCAGATAGATTACTTGTTACCCTCTAAAGTAACTGCGTTACGTAACTGCGTTTATTTTAACTGAGTTACTTACATCACTGGTTGTGAGCGGGAAACACTATATATTATCTGTTATATTTGCATAGATGTGGGAGCATGAGTTTGGCATTTAGGCCATCTCCCCAACCTCCATGCGCGGGATCCACACCCCACCTAGAGTAATGGTGACTAATGATTGAATGTAATATCGAGCTGTACTGGTACGCGCATATATTACCCATGTGAGTCACTATTATGTCTTTTACTGTGCTGTTCATTTGTCTGTGTCTTTAAAGAGGAAGTAAACCCTGATGAGTTTACTTCCTCTTTGATTTCCTGCAAAGGTAAAGCATAATGGACTACTATACATCGCATAGTAGCCCATTATGTGTCACTTACCTGACACAGGAGCCAGCGAAGTCACCGCTGTCCCCTGTAGTCCGGAGCCTCTATCTTCTTGGTGGGTCTCGCTGCTCCGGCGCTGTCATTCATTGGAGCCGCGATGACGTCACTCCTGCGCATGCGCACAGGAGCCTCTACTCGAGGCATATCGCCGTTAACTGCGGCGCGCTCAGTGCGCCTGCGCACCGCTGTCTACAGCACATGCGCCGTCATCGACAGCGGTGCCTGTCTTTCGGCAAATATCTCCTAAACCGTGTAGGTTTAGGAGATATTTCTTAGACCTACAGGTAAGCATTAATCTAGGCTTACCTGTAGGTCAACCACTTTAACACCAATAAAAAGATTTATTAAAAATCAAAATAAAAACACCACCGACACAGTATACCCGCCGCACAATCTAGTGCAGAGGCCCTCCCTGTGCCAAGTAGCACTGGTGTAGAAAAAATATAGAAAATGTATTTAAACATGATTAAAAAACAAACAACATTGTTGACATAAATGTTTTTCAACTTGAACAGCTGAACTTTATTTGGGGTTAATCAGAGGCACTTTAAAGCGGAGGTCCACCCTAAAATGGACCTCCGCTCATCGGAATCCCCCCCCCCCTCCGGCGCCACAATCGGCACCTTTCAGGGGGGAGGGGGGTGCAGTTACCTGGATAATCCAGGTAACTGCACCCACTTCCGGGCTAGCGCTCTGCGGAACGAGCGTAGGTTACGCCCCCATTCCGCAAGCGCCCGCCCCCTTCAGCAAGTGCCCCGCTGCCTGCTGGGAAACACACAGCTCCCAGAGGCAGCGGGGACCGTCCGGATTGCGCCGCGCGGCTCGCGCATGCGCAGTAGGGAACCGGGAAATGAAGCTGAAAGGCTCCATTTCCTGATTCCCATACCCAAGATGGCGGCGGGACCCGGCAGCCGAGCGAGCGATCGGCTTCGGGTGCCGACATCGCGGGCGCGCTGGACAGGTAAGTGTCACTATTTAAAAGTCAGCAGCTGCAGTATTTGTAGCTGCTGGCTTTTAAAAAAAAAAAAAAAAAACGCGGAGTCCCGGTGGACTCCCGCTTTAAGGCTGGATTCACACCTATGCATTTTTTGTGCTTTTCACATTTTGCAACATGTTCCATAGGAAACCATGTTAAATGGACAGCAATGCATCTGCAATCTGCAAAATGCGAAAAGCACTAAAAATGCCATAGGTGATGCCAGGTGTGTACTGACTCCTATTTAACACCAGTTTAACCACTTGCCGCCCCCCCTATAACAAATAGACGGTGGCAAAGTGGTTGCATAATCCTGACCGGACGTCATATGACGTGATCAGGATTATGAGCCACTGCGCGCCCCCGGGGGCGCGCATCGCGGCGATCGTTGTTGCGGGGTGTCAGTCTGACACCCGGCACCTACGATCTCGGTAAAGAGTCTCCGACGGAGACTCTTTACCACGTGATCAGCCGTGTCCAATCACGGCTGATCACAGTGTAAATAGGAAAAGCCGGTGATCGGCTTTTCCTCACTCGCGTCTGTCAGACGCGAGTAGAGGAGAGCCGATCGGCTGCTCCTCTGACAGGGGGGGTCTGTGCTGATCGATTATCAGCACAGCCCCCCCGAGGATGCCCACACCGGACCACCAGGGACGCCACCAGACCACCAGGGATGCCCAGGACAAGGTATGCCACCCTAGACCACCAGGGATTCCAGTCAGTGCCACAATGGATGCCAATCAGTGCCCATAATGGATGCCAATCAGTGCCCACAATGGGCATCACTGATTGGCATGCATTATTGATTGGCACTGATTGGCATCCATTAGTACAATATATTAGATTACAATGCCGCCTATCAGTTCCCATCTGTGCCGCCTATCAGTGCCCATCCATGCCACCTATCAGTGCCCATCCATGCCCCCCTGTGCCGCCTACCCATGCCCACCTGTGCCGACTAACCCATGCCCACCTGTGCCACCTATCCATGCCCATCCATGCCAATCCGTGCCAGCTATCAGTGCCAATTTGTGCCACCTATCAGTGCCCATCCGTGTCGCCTATCAGTGCCACCCATCAGTGCCGCCTATCAGTGCCACATATCGGTGTCCATCAATGCCACCTCATCAGTGCCACTTCATTGGTGCCACCTCATCGGTGCCCATCAGTGCCGCCTTATCATTGCCCATCAGTGTAACCCCATCAGTGCCCATCAGTGAAGGAGAAAACTTACTTTTTTTTCAAAATTTTCGGTATTTTTTTATTTGTTTAGCAAAAAATAAAAACCGCAGAGGTGATCAAATACCACCAAAAGAAAGCTCTATTTGTGGGAAAAAATGATAAAAATTTCATTTGGGTACAGTGTAGCATGACCGCGCAATTGTCATTCAAAGTGCGACAGCGCTTAAAGCTCAAAATTGGTCTGGGCAGGAAGGTGTTTAAGTGCCTGGTATTGAAGTGGTTAAATGTGATTGCTTATATCTGAACGCAGCTATATCATTATAAGAGGGTGTACACACTTATGCAACCACATTATTTTATTTTTTATTTTTTTCTCCTTCCCCCTTAAATATTTAATTTTTTTTTTCAACTGAGTTGTACAGTTTATAGTTCACATTAAAGGTGGAAAAAGTTCTGAAATGATTTATATTTATACTAAAATATGCTCCAATGTAAAACCAAAGCATTAACAGTGCTTAATATGAATAAAACATTCAAAACAAATGATGATATCTCATACGGTGCAATACTGAAATCCGATAAAAAAATGAATGAATAATAAACTCTCATATAATCATGATTTCAAAAACAAACATCCACTGAAATGTCCAGCAATTCACTATACAAAGATATAAATGTAGAGTGGTATAATCAGCCCTCTCCACCTATAAAAAGTTCAAATGCAACAAATTGCCAAAGAAACCAGCAGACTTTATAATAGGCTTCTGATGAGAGCAAAATCTGTGTGCTTGTATCATTGGCTGCTTCAGCTTCACCAACCCACCGCGCGTGCTCACCCCTTTGTGTATATGCTTACCAATGGTAAGTGTAAACAGAGCCTGCAAAATCATCCACAACGTAAGGTTGCAGTAAAAAGTGCTCTGGTCAGGAAGGGGGTAAATCCTTCCAGGGCTGAAGTGGTTAACACTATGAGAGATATCCCCTTTTAGCCTTACATGGTGTATTCACTGCATTACTCCGGCCCTGCTAAGGAGAGCCGGGGTTCCCATTAAGGCTGGATTCACACCTATGGCATTTTTAGTGCTTTTTGCATTTTTCAGATTTGCACTGCTGTCCATTTAACTTGGTTTCCTATGGAACAGGTTCTGTAGTGCAAATCTGCAAAGTGCGAAAAAGCACTAAAAATGCATTAGGTGTGAATTCAGCCTTACTGGGAACTTGGGCTCTCCTTAGCGGGGCCGGAGTAATGCAGTGAATACACAATGTAAGGATACAAGGGGATATCTCTCAGAGTTAACCACTTCAGCCCGGAAGGATTTACCCCCTTCCTGACCAGAGCACTTTTTGTGATTCGGCACTACGTCGCTTTAACTGACAATTGCGCGGTCGTGTGATGTTGCTCCCAAACAAAATTCACGTCCTTTTTTTCCCCATAAATAGAGCTGTCTTTTGGCAGTATTTGTTCACCCCTGCGGTTTTTATTTTTTGCGCTATAAACAAAAAAAGAGTGACAATTTAAAAAAAAAAAAACGCATTATCTTTTACTTTTTGCTATAATAAATATCCCCTAAAAATATATAAAAAAACATTTTTTCCCTCAGTTTAAGCCGATACGTATTCTACATATTTTTGTTAAAAAGAAAAATCGCAATAAGCGTTTATTGATTGGTTTGCGCAAAAGTTATAGTGTCTACAAAATAGGGGATAGTTTTATGGCATTTTTATTAATATTTTTTTTTTTTACTAGTAATGGTGGTGATCAGGGATTTTTATCATGACTTCGACATTATGGTTATCATGACTTCGACATTATGGCGGACACATCGGACAATTTTGACACATTTTTGGGACCATTGGCATTAATACAGCGATCAGTGCTATAAAACTGCATTGATTACTGTAAAAATGTCACTGGCAGTGAAGGGGTTAACCACTAGGGGGCAGGGAGGGGCTAAGTGTGTCCTGGGCAGTGATTCTAATGCCCCATACACATAGTCGGACAAGTCAGATCGGATTATGTTATCGTGTGTGGGTGCTATTGGACTCTTTCTGTCGGAATTTCTGACGGAAAAAGTTTGAGAGCTGGATCTAAAATTTTCCGATAAAATCCGATTGGACTTTTTCTGATCGTGTGGAGAGAATTCCGGCGCACAAAGTGCCATGCGTGCTCAGAAAAAATTTTGAGACGAAAGCTATTGGCTACTGGCCTCTACGTAGTCCCGCTGTACGCTTTGTACATCACCTCGTTCCGAACGATCGGATTTTCCGCCAACTTTGTGCGACCGTGTGTATGCAAGACAAGTTTTGGCCAAAATCCGTCGAAAAAAGATTTTGTGGTCGGAATGTCCAACCGTGTGTATGGGGCATAACTGTCTGGGGGATGGGCTAGCAGTGACACGACACTGATCGCTGCTTCCGATGACTAGGGCAGAACGGGGAGATGCTGTTTACATCGGCATCTCCTCGTTCTTCAGCTCTGTAACACAATCATGGGTATCCCGGCGGCGATCGAGTCCGCGGGTCCCGCGGGCACGATCACGGAGCTCGTGGCAGGCGTGCATATGCACAGCAGGAAATTCAAAGTAACATACGGGTACATTACTTTGCCCAGCCGTGCCATTCTGCCAACATATATGTGCTGACAGCGGTCGGCAAGTGGTTAAACCGTTTATTGAAATAAAAACATTCCCTCCTTGTACGAATTATGCTTACTAGAAAATTGTAAACAGTCCAGCATGTCACATGTATGGCATCAAGCTCACCGCTGATCGTGATTCCACTCAAACCACGGTGAGCTTGATGCCATACATGTGACATGCTGGACTGTTTACAATTTTCTAGTAAGCATAATTTGTACAAGGGGGGAATGGTTTTATTTCAATAAACAGTTTTAAACTATGAGAGATAGCCCCTTGTATCAGTGGCGTAACTAGAACCTTCAGGGCCCCGATGCAAGAAACCATGAAGGGCCCCCCTGAACCCCAGCCAGGGCCCTTCCCTCCGAGTCCGGCGGTGGAACTCCAGGGCGTGGTCACAGCTATGACCTTTGTGAGCCCCGTAGTTCCACCACTGGTATCAGTAGTTTTTTTTTATTATTTTCTTTTTAATTGGGGGACTGTCCCTGTCTGGCTGGGGAGAACAGACATCAGACTGAGTGGCAATGCATGGAGCAGGAGAGGGGTACTCTGAGGAGCCGGCTGAGGACACAGGTCATGCAGGGAATGCACAACTAAAGAACAGCCAGTGCGATAGTTGAGCATGGAGCTCTGCTAGTTACCCTCCACCTCTAGCCACCCGTGTGCATGGTGCACTGGTACCCCTAGCTGCCTATGCTGCTGCCGGCCATATGTAGAGGGGGCTGCATGGGCCCTCTGCATCACAGGGCCCGGTTGCAGTCGCAACTGCTGCACCCCCTATAATTACGCCCCTGCCTTGTATCCTTACATGGTGTAGTCACTGCATTACTCCGGCCCCACTAAGGAGAGCTCAAGTTCCCAGTAATTCCGCATACACACGATCGGAATTTTGGTCGGAAAAAGGTCTGATGGTTTTTTCCAACGGAATTCCGACGGAATTCCGCTCGAGCTGTCTTGCCTACACACGGTCACACCAAATTTCCGATCGTTTAGAACGCGGTGATGTACAACACGTACGAGGGAACTAGGAAAAGGAAGTTCAATAGCCCGTAGCCAATAGCTTCCGTCTCGTGGTTGCATCTGATCATGTGTGAGTTTTTGCACGTCGAAATTGCATACACACGAGCGGAATTTCCGATAGAAAGTTTTTCCGTCGGAAAAATCGAGAACCTGCTCTCAAATTTTTGCTGGCGGGAATTCGGCCAGCTAAATTCCGATGGAGCATACGCATTTTCCGATGAAAAGCTCTCATCGGTCTTTTGCTGGACTAAATTCTGATCGTGTGTACGCGGCATTAGAGATGCTGCACCCTTATGTTGTGGATGATTTTGCAGGCTTTTTGTACACGTAAGCATATACACAAAGGGGTGAGCACGCGCGGTGGGCTGGTGAAGGTGAAGCAGCCAATGATACAAGCACACAGATTTTGCTTTCATCAGAAGCCTATTATAAAGTCTGCTGGTGTCTTTGGCAATTTGTTGCATTTGAACTTTTTATAGGTGGAGAGGGCTGATTATACCACTCTACATTTATATCTTTGTATAGTGAATTGCTGGACATTTCAGTGGACGTTTGTTTTTGAAATCATGATTATATGAGAGTTCATTATTCATTCATTTTTTAATCGGATTTCAGTATTGCACCGTATGAGATATCATCATTTGTTTTGAATGTTTTATTCATATTAAGCGCTGTTAATGCTTTGGTTTTACATTGGAGCATATTTTAGTATTGATTGAGAGTTTTTTTTATAATAGCGGCTGTGCAAACAAATTATATTTGGTTTTTTGAGCGCTAGGGTCAGGAGTACCTAGTATTTCTGATATTTGTTTTTTTAATGATTTATATTTGTCTCGTTTTTTTTTACATCACAGAAACCTGACATTTTAACAGAGGTGTGCAGACTTTTTATATCCACTGTATAGTGCTTCGGGAGATTCTCTGTGTGATGCTTCTGGACCCCGAGACCCACCCAGGGACTCCTAACCCTAGAATCTTTTGGGTTTTTTTTTTTTTTTGGGCCTTCTCCCATCCTAACTCATATCAAGTTCACCAATAAACAGTTAAACTGTATTCAAGTCTAGACCCGGACTTCTTTATTTAGAGAAAGCCTAAAGACCCCATCGCAACTGCCTGCATCAATCAACTAGAAGAACTGGGTCTACAGCAACTGATAAAGACTCCCACGCATGGGTCAGGACACACCCTGGACCTCATTTTCAAACAGAACATCGACGTCAACATACTCGACAACATAACTCTGCCATGGACGGATCACCACGCCATCAAATTCAAAATCACTACCAACATGACCAACGCAAAACGGAAACCTGTAACAACGCACTGGACCAGATCGCATAAAAAACTGTACTCCGAAGCCTTCAAAACCACTCTGTCCAAAAAAATATCTACAATAACCTTAAACCACTCTACGGAGGAAACACTCAACTCCCTGAACAAGGCATTACTGCAATCAGCAGACTCGGTAGCACCAAAACGCAGGGCTCTCAACAGGAAGAAAAATGCTGGATGGTTTAATAGCTCCCTCTCCGTACTAAAGCAAGAACGCAGAAGAGCGGAAAGAACATGGAGAAGAAATCCCACCGAGGAAAACCTATTTAACTACAAAGGTCTGACAGAGAATTATCGGAAAGCAATCTTCAAAGCCAAAAAGGACCACTTCTCATATACAATCTCAACGGCCGCAAACCAACCACAGGAACTGTTTAAACTGGTTAATCAATCAATGAATCCGGTGTGCCTAGAACCCCCAGAAAGCGAATCCCAGGATTACTGTGACAAACTGTCGGATTTTTTCATCGATAAAGTCAAAACCATCAGGGAAACAATTTGTCAGAAGAAAACATCCAACCTCAGCCAGCAAATACATAAAGAGGATGTCCGCACCAACATACCGCAACCGCCAAAATTTTCACTATCCCCAATTACCGTAGACACCGCAAAAAACATCATTAATAAACTGCGTGACAGTACCTCACCTATTGACATCATCCCCACAAAACTACTGAAAGAATGCTCTGACATCGTGGCTCCAACCATAACCCACCTCATAAACCGATCATTCCACGAAGGGATTGTTCCCAGCATCCTCAAACAAGGCATCGTCAAACCTCTACTCAAGAAACCAAACCTGGACCCTCAGGATCCAAACAACCGTAGGCCGATTACAAGCCTCAACACCATTTCTAAGATCATGGAGAAAGCTGTAGTACATCAGTTACAACTTCACCTGGATACTCACAAACTCCTGGACCCGCTGCAATCAGGCTTCCGCCCGGGTCATGGTACAGAAACGGCTCTCCTCAAGATTTGGGATGACGCCCTCGAAGCAGCAGATGACGGAGAGCCGTGTCTCCTCGTACTGCTAGACCTAAGTGCAGCGTTTGATACAGTAGATCACAATACTCTACTCGTCCGCCTCACAGAAGTAGCCGGAGTCCAAGACATAGATCTCCAATGGTTCGCGTCCTTCCTAGGAAATCGGTCACAGACAGTGAAACTAGGAAAATTCCTCTCCAAAACTCGGGCAGTCACCTGCGGAGTCCCTCAAGGCTCTCCGTTGTCACCCGTTCTCTTCAACATTTACATTCGCCCACTCCTTCAAATCATCAGATGCTCAGATCTCTGCTTCCACTCTTACGCTGACGACACGCAACTTTATTTCCGGATCAATGGAAAAAAAGATCACCAACAACAACTTGAAAACTGCCTCAAATCAATAGAGGACTGGATGACCACCAACTCCCTCCAGCTGAACCAATCAAAGACAGAGCTTCTTATCTTACACCCAAATCATAAGCCCGCAGCCAAAACCTCCTGGTCTCCACCAACCGTCTTTGGGCAGACTATCTCCCCAAAGACCAAAGCGAAGAGTCTCGGGGTTATATTAGACGCACAAATGTCAATGGATGCGCAAATAGGATCTGTAGTCAGTCGATCTCACCATCTGCTGCGAATGCTTCGCAGACTCATCCCTTTTATCCCAAAGAATGACAAAGCAGTGGTAGTTGGAACAATCATTAATTCACGACTGGACTACGCAAACTCGCTTTACATAGGATTACCACAATATCAACTTGCGCGATTACAACTGATCCAAAACACGGCGGCAAGGCTGATAACAGGAAAAAAACCCTGGGAATCCATTTCTCCTTCACTGAGGAGCTTACATTGGCTAACCGTAAAAAATCGGATCACGTTCAAGACCCTTTGCCTCACCCACAAATGCATGCATAGAGAAGCTCCGCAATACCTAATGGAGAAAATAAATCATTACACACCAAACCGCAGTCTTCGATCAGCCAACAAAAACCTCCTCCTCGTGCCCAAAGCCCGGTATAAATCCAAGGGTGATCGGAGATTCGCTGTCCAAGGGCCTCGGCTATGGAATGCTCTACCAATCAACATCCGCCTGGAAGAAAATCACCTGGCTTTTAGGAAAAAACTCAAGACCTTCCTCTTTTAGCAGATGATCAAAGCTCGCCACAGCGCCTAGAGGCGATTCAGTTCGCATTGTGCGCTATATAAGTATTTCATTCATTCATTCATTCAGAAAGTGTAAGGGCCCATTTACATTTGTGCAGTGCTTAATGCATATATATGTTCAAGTTGGGGGTTTTGTAACTCATTGGTGGTGAGTTGACTCCACATCACAAATGTCTTTTCAGGGCTTGTTCTGCCCCCTTTTATTTTAAACAGAAGAAAAATTCACAATTGAATATCTTCCCACACAAGGGATTCTTACTATCGATACGACAAAACATAATATTGGTCCTCAGCTCAGGCCTCGTGCCTCAGTCACCCTGACCATCAAACACACAGTCCCGGTGCTCATGCACCAAATGCTGTACCTTAGCTTCTTATCCTGCAGCTCCCAGCTGCTACACCTCCAACTTCTCAGGCTCGGGCCTTTGCCTGTCCTGACCTAGACAGCATGGTGCAGACGTACACCTCTCACTGTTCTCTTTACACACTGTCCCCCTCAGGAGGGTGGGGTCCTGACCTCAAACTCTGGCTCCAAAATGAATGCAGCACACATCTGCATCATTAGTGTGCCTGCCTTCTCCAAAACCTGGCCTAGACCGCCATATTACGGGCTCGCCCTGCCACAACCGCAACACGTATTATGTCACACAATACCGTGCATTAACACAAGTCATTGAAATCAACGGGTTTCCAACACGCCAAAACATTCTAAAAATCAGACATGTCAAAAAATGTCATTCGCAGTGCCCCATGGTGTGTTGCTATCTGCATTGCCTTGGTGCATCTGGGATGCTATTCAAAATTAACAGCACCTCAATGCATCATTGCAACACATATATATAAATCAGGCAATAATGTGATGTACCCTTGGGACCACGTGTTCCTAGGAGGGAGTCCCCTGTATTATAAGGTTCATTTGGTTGGAGGCATTAATGATTTATGAATTCAGAGATAATTGTTGTAAACTCCTATTTAGGGCTGGTTCAGTTCTATGTTTTAAGTGCATTGCATTTTAGTCGCGTTATACATGTGTTTTAGGCGCATTACCATTGAACTCTATATGGTGTGATGTGCATTTTCATTTTTCATGAAAGCAGATCAAAAAGCAGCATACAGGTGTGAACAGGGCCATGGAAGAGGATTGGTATCCCTGTTTGCCCAGGCACTGCTATAGCATCAGGTCATCTTACATTACCAGACCCTCCCCCACACGAGAAACGCCATTACATAACTGTAGCACCCTGGGGTTTAGTGAAGGGGCTCCTCACAAATTTACTTGCCAAGTGTAGTCATCTTGGTTGATTGATAGAAATCTATTGATTTCTCCCTTAGGCTGCGTACACACGGGCGGACTGTCTGACGGACTTGGTCCGCTGAAACGTGTTTCAGCGGACAATCCGCTCGTGTGTGGGCTTCAGCGGACTTTTTCGGCGGACAGTCTGGCGGACTAAGTCTTTCGGAATTTCCGTAATATTGTCCGTCCAAACTTGGTTTCAGCGGACAGTCCGCTCGTGAGTAGTCTAGTTCGACGGACTAAGTATGGCGCATGCTCAGAAAGGATTTACACGGCGAAAGGTTGCATTGCAGTGTATTGGACGTCGTATTTCTAGTCCCGTCGTACGTGCTGTACACGTCATCGCGCAAGCTTTCGGCGGACTGTCTGTTCATCGTGTGTGGTCAAGTCCGTTCATTCGAAAGTAGGACGGACTGTCTGTCGGATTGTCGGACGGACTTAGTTGGGCGGACAATCCTCTCGTGTGTACGCGGCCTAAGTTTGGCCTTGTTGCACTTTTCTCTTCTACCACTAGGAGGTGGCTGGGAACTTGGTGGTATTAGATATGAGGAGGGCAAGCCAAGATCAGGTTATGGGTATATGGGGTATCTCAGCTAATGGGCAGGGGTTTACTTGAATCCCTTGGCCTGCTGAGAGAACCTATATATTCGGGAGAGTTTCTGTGCCACCCAAACTGCCGTCTGGGTGGATGTGTGTCGTCTGCCCCGGGCTGCTAGGCCGCAGACTGGGCTTATTCCAGGGTCATCTGGCTATCAGGCTGTGTGAGGGCCTATCCAGAAGTAAGAGGGCAGTGCAGGGTTGGGACTGCGGCTTGCAGTCCAACCAAAAGTGACGGTTCTGCCGGCCGGAGAGCCTGTCGGAGGTAGAATATAAGCTGTCACCACTAAGTGGCCAATCACCTTTACCAGGGACCACCGTGAGTAACTGAAGCAAGCAGTGGAGCAGGATTCTCACCGAACAAGCACGGCGGAGAATCTGGAAACTTCAGGCGGTGATCAAGTCAGCGGAGGTGACGCTTGCAGAGCAGCCTTGTGTGTCAAGTCAGGGACCGAGCCAGTCAGCAAGGGTGAAGCTTGAAGGTATCCGAAGTGCCAATCTAGGGACCCAGCAGGAAAGCGTGGGTGACGCCTGAGGGGGATACCATCACGAAAGCCTTGAGGAGCTCACGGGATTCAGAGTTAGTGAATCAGAGGGTCCAGTGGGAGACCAGGAGCTCAAGGGGGCGGAAGGCCTACAAGTAGAAGCTGAGAGAACTGTTACGTTTGAATTAGGAACTATTAAATACTGTAGCCATAGGGGACAGCAAACCTGCATGTGCATATTTTTGAACCTTGCTGGGGCCTTTTCCTGTACGGCTGTCCTCCTATTGAAGCCTCTGAGTCTGCCTATTAAAATTGAAACTACTTATGGGTGTCCTGGCCCCAACCCTCTTTCCCTTGCAAAATATAAAAGGACTGTAAAAATAAATAAAAGCTCTTTTGCATCCAAGAAGTGTCTGGCGCCCAATGACTTTTACCACCTTTGCACCCACTATGCCTCACAACCCGCTACATATTGAAGGATGCCAGTGGTCTGTGGGCTCAAAGGTCCTCATTAGACTGCAAGAGGTTAGAGATTCTGCTACATAAAGATGGACTTTTTCCTATTGAATGGAGATGTTGATCATACTTGTGTTTTGTTGGTAGTGAAGATTGCTTTGGCCATTCACCCGGAATTTATTGCAGGTGGAGCTGCGTGCTTGTAACATCATGAACATAGGGCACTTCATGTGTCAAAAGGCATCACGTCAAAAATCTTTCCAGAGATTACAATAATATCGAGAAAGGTTTACTCACTAATTTTACTGTATGGCATATTTGAAACCAATCAACGCAGCAAACACTACAACTTTGCCTAGGTGGCTCTAGCATCAGATATATTTTTTTCACGATAAGTAAATGCATTGTAATTTTTATGTCAGTGCTTCCACTTATTTATCACCTCTCACAGATACACTATATTTCCAAAAGTATTGGGACACCTGCCTTTACACACATATAAACTTTAATGGCATCCCAGTCTTATGCCCTGTACACACGGTCGGACTTTCTGACGGAAAATGTTCAATTGGATCGTGTTGTCGGAAAATCCAATCGTGTGTGGGCTCCATCGGACTTTTTCCGTCGGAATTTCCGACACACGAAATTTGAGAGCTGGATCTAAAATTTTCCGACAACAAAATCCGATCGTTTAAATTCCGATCGTGTGTAGACAAATCCGACGGACAAAGTGCCACGCATGCTCAAAATAAATTACGAGACAAAGGTTATTGGCTACTGGCCCGTTTATAGTCCTGTCGTATGTGTTCTACGTCAACTGTTTTCTGAACGATTGGATTTTCCGTCAACTTTGTGAGACCGTGTGTATGCTAGACAAGTTTGGGCCAAAATCCGTTGGAAAAAATCAGACGGATTTTGTTGTCGGAATGTGCGACCATGTGTATGGGGCATTAGTCCGTAGGGTTCAGTATTGAGTTGGTCCACCCTTTGCAGCTATAACAGCTTCAACTCTTCTGGGAAGGCTGTCAACAAGGTTTAGGAGTGTGTCTATGGGAAAGTTTGACCATTCTTCCAGAAGAGCATTTGTCAAGTTGGACGAGAAGGCATGGCTCACAGTCTCCACTCTAAATCATCCCAAAGGTGTTCTATTGGGTTGAGGCGAGGACTCTGTGCAGGCCAGTCAAGTTCCTCCACCCCAAACTCAATGTCATTATGGACCTTGGTCATGTTGGAACAGGAAGAGACTATCCCCAAAATGTTCCCACAAAGTTGGGAGCATAAAATTGTGCAAAATGTCTTAAGAGATGCCTTAAGAGTTCCCTTCACTGGAACTAAGGGGCCCCCTGAAATCCAACTTCACACCATACTCCCGCCTCCACCAAATGATTTGGACTGCAAGCTAGGCCTTCTTGCCCAACATCAGTGCCTGACCTCACAAATGCTTTTCTGGAAGAATGGTCAAACATTCCCATAGACACACTCCTAAACCTTGTGGACAGCCTTCCTAGAAGAGTGGAAGCCGTTATAGCTGCAAAGGGTGAGCTAACTCAGAATTGAACCCTACGGACTAAAGCCTCGTACGCATGATCCAATTGTTGGCCAACCGAGAGTCTGATTTTTGTCCAAAGGGCTTGTGCCAGGATCTTGTCTTGCAAACTAACGGCACACAATTGTGGGCCAGCAAACACGAAAGTAGTGACGTACTACGAGGAATTTCACCTCTTAAGCGCCACCCTTTGCTAATTTCGTGTTTTGTGAGCATTGATTCCGAGCATTCATGTCTGTACTTTCGACTTTTGTGTGATGGACTTGTGTACCGACCATCAGAAAATCTGATAACAGACCGTTGTCTGCCGAAAATTTACTAGCTTGTCTTCTAACATTTGTTGGCAGAAAGTTGGACAAGAATTGTCAGAAGGAGCGTACCAACGGTCAGATTTTAGGCCAACAGTCTGTCAACAGACAATCCCATGTCAACAATCTGATCGTGTGTACGACGAGGCTTTAGACTGGGATGCTATTAAAGTTCACGTGCGTGTAAAGGCAGGTGTCCCAATACTTTTGGTAATATAGGGTATCACAGTAATCTCCCTGACAATGCCTTCATCTGCTTTTCTTTCCAAAAGTACAGTGCCATCTTTGTTTAGACATCATCCAGAGCAGGGGCGGATCCAGTGTCTAGTCTCGGGAGGGGCACTGGCAGAAAATACTTTTTTTGCAGGCAATTTTTTGGGGAAATGGCTGGTGTTGGCTCTGCGGTCATCCCGGCACCATGGTTGTTATGGTGTCAGGATGATTGAAGCCCATTATTTCTATTATTACATTGTTATATAAAATGTAATAGTTCAACTCACCATAATGCAGAATCAGTGGGAACCCTGAGCGTGTCACCTGCCACACCTTGTGGATTGTCACTTGCCTGCTAAGGTGGTGTTTTGCTTGTCTCTTGCTTTATCCCACCCAGAGCCAGGCAGCAGAGAGATGATGTAATCTCACAGTGAGGGCGGAAGTTACTGCAGGGATGCAGGGCGGGCATGGGTGATGATGTCATCTCTCTAATCCCCTGCCCGCTGGCTCGCTGATTGGCCAGCCACCCACTCACACATCGAGCCGATCAGCTGACCGCCGCCAGCCCATTCACACACCTAGCCATCCGGCAATGCGGCCTGCCCGCTTTCTCACCCACCCGCCCACTCACACACTGAGCCACCTGGCAGCCCGGCCCGCCCGCTCTCTCACCCGCCCGCCCGCTCACACACTGAGCCACCTGGCAGCCCCGCCTGCCCGCTCTCTCACCCACCTGCCCACTCACACACTGAGCCACCTGGCAGCCTTGCCCACACGCTCTCTCACCCGCCCGCTCACACACCGAGCCACCTGGCAGCCTGGCCCGCCCACTCTCTCACCCTCCCGCCTGCTCACACACCGAGCCACCTGGCAGCCTGGCCCGCCCGCTCTCTCACCCTCCCGCCTGCTCACACACCAAGCCACCTGGCAGCCCAGCTCGGCTGCTCTCTCACCCTCCCGCCTGCTCACACACCAATCCACCTGGCAGCCCGGCCTGCCTGCTCTCTCACCCTCCCGCCCACTCACACACCGAGCCACCTGGCAGCCCGGCCCGCCTTCTCTCTCACCCGCCCACTCACACACAGAGCCGCCTGGCAGCCCGGCCCACCCGCTCACGCACGGAGTCGCCCGCTCTCTCACGCGACAAGCCACTCGCCACAAATTTCTGGGTAGGGCAATTACCCCGTTGCCCCCCCTGGATCCGCCCCCGATCCATAGTCACCATCTACTTCCTGGACTAAGCTCCCAGCTCAGAGATGACACAATCATGTAAAGGACCTCTGCATACATGTTCAGACTCAACCGTAGAAAGATCATGACTACACGTCAATGAGCTCTTTAATACTTGAGGCAGCAGCACTCTGCTGTAGTGATAATGGTAGAGCTCGGGAACAGCAGCAGCTGTGTGAGATGGAGAGAGAAGGAAACTGATTAGAGAGATAATTGGATTATAAAACAGAGAATGTTCATTATTGAGGCCCAGTATTAAATAGATGGACAGGATCCAGCCCATTCATAGAGGAAATAGATCTGAGAAGCTCCGTCTCTAGAGATTCATCTACAGGGTGTAAAATGGAGACAAATCAGCGTGTTACATTCACAGCTCATTAGAAGAAAGAAATAAAGAGAGAGACCCGTCCATTTCTATATTCCCTGTACTCATCCCCTTATATAGGACACTATAGAGCAGACTTCTTACCACGTCAGAGACCACTGATATCGTTTTCATGTCTCAGGAAACCCGTAATAAATGATTACATTTACATTACATTAGCGTTGTAAACTAAACAAAATATTCTTACGCAAAAGTGCTTGCTTAACCACTCGCTTACCAGGCACTTTCACCCTCTCCCTGCCCAGGCCAATATTCACCTTTTAGAGCTGTCACACTGCGAATGACTACACTGTACCCATATTTTTATTATTATTTATATTTAATCACTACTGGGGTTTTTATTTTTTTCGCTAAGCAACATAAAAAGACCGAAAATTTAGAAGAAAAAAAAAATGAAACGTTTTTCATATTTTGTTATGAAGTTTTGCAAACAGGTCATTTTTCTCCTTCACTGATGGGCACTGATGAGGTGGCAGTGATGGGCATTAATTAGGAGGCACGGATGAGGCTGCACTGATGGGTGGCACTGATAGGCAGCAAGGAGAGGTGGCACTGATAGGTGGTGCTGATGGACACTGATAGGTGGCACTGATAGGCGGCACTGATAGGTGGCACTGATGGGCACTGATAGGTGGCGCTGATGGGCACTGATAGATGGCAATGATAGGCCACAAGGAGAAGTGGTACTGATAGGCGGCACTGATGGGCACTGATAGGTGGCACTGATAGGCAGCACTGAAGAGCACTGATAGGGGGCACTGATGGGCACTGATAGATGGCACTGATAGAGGGCACTGATGGGCACTGATAGGTGCCACTGATGGGCACTGATAGGTGGCGCTGATGGACACTGATATGTGGCAATTATAGGCCGCAAGGAGAAGTGGTACTGATAGGCGGCACTGAGGGGCACTGATAGGTGGCACTGATAGGCAGCGCTGATGGACACTGATAGGTTTTACTGATGGGCACTGATAGGTGGCACTGATAGACGAGGCTGATGGACACTGATATGTGGCAATGATAGACGGCAAGGAGAGGTGGCACTGATAGGCGGCACTGATGAGCACTGATAGGTGGCACTGATAGGCACTGATCGGTTTCACTGATGGGCACTGATAGGTGGCACTGATGGGCACTGATAGGCGGCGCTGATGGACACTGATAGGTGGCACTGATGAGCACTGATAGGTGGCACTGATGGGCACTGAAAGGCGGCACTGATGGGCACTGATAGACGGTACTGATGGACACTGATAGGTGGCACTGATAGGCACTGGTAGGCAGCGCTGATGATGAGGCAGTAATGGCCACTGATAGGTGGTGCTGGGGGGCACTGATTAGCAGTACTGGTGGGCACTGATAGATGGCCCTGGTGAGCACTTATTAGCATGACTTGTGGGCACTAAGGGGACCGATGTCCGCTAACAGAAGCCAGTTAATGGCTTTCTTATTTTCTGCATGCTGACAACGCTTTTGTTTACTTCCGCACTCAGCTGTCATTGGCTGACAATTAATGTAAAGGGCCCGCTGTGATTGGCCCTATACCTGAAGGTAAACCTTCCTGTAAATGTATGTCATTACTTTGATGTTAAATACCGGCTAGCTGCCATAACCTGGGTATCTTTTTTCTTTTTAGTCAGATGGCCAGCTTTCAGATAAAAATGGTCCCAGCTGCAGATTTTCCACAAGGTCACTTTTATAGATGGTCAGAGAGGTGTCTCCTCCCACCACTTTCCGGTCAATTCCAACTGATCCAATGCAGCCCGATGGCTGGGCAGGAAGCCGAGTGAGGGCAAGATAGCCCCCACTCAGCTCTATGCCCTTGGAGGACCGGAGCGACCTCCGACATCACTTTCGGTCCTCCGGCAGATTGACTTTTTTTTTTTTAAGTCAAAAAGACATTTATTTATTTAGTTTTTGCTTTTAGAGGTAAATTTGAGATCTGGGGTCTTTTTGACCCCAGATTTCTCAATAAAGAGAACCTGGTATGCTTATTTCTATTGCAAGGGATGCTTACATTCCTTGTAATAGGAATAATGGTGATAAGAAAAAAAAAAGGGACAATACAAAAATAAAAAGTAAAATAAATAAGATTTTTTTTAAAGAGCCCTGTACCTATTTCGTGATCTGACCCTTCCGAGTCTGGGGTGCGTGCAACCCCCTCCTGCTGTGATTGGACACAGAAGGAGCCAACAATTGTTTGGGAGAAAGGCTATGTATGTATGTAAACAAGGCAGACCGCCGTTCTGTGAGAGGGAATTGTACTGATTCTGTGTTCCTGCTAAGCAGAAATATGGATCTTTACCTTCCCCCCAGTCAAAGCACCTCCCCCACAGTTAGTAATCACTCCCAGGGAACACAGTTAACCCTTTGATTGGCCCTGGTGTTAACCCCTTCCCAGCCAGTGTCATTAGTACAGTGATAGTGCATATTGTTTTTAGCACCGATCACTGTATTAGTGTATTAGTGTCACTAGTCCCCAAAAAGTTAGGTGTCCGATTTGTCCGCTGCAATATCGCAGTCCCATTATAAGTTGCTAAACGCCACCATTACTAGTAAAAATGTTTTTTTTTTTTTATGTAAAAAAATCAATCCTATAGTCTGTAGACGCTATAAATTTTGCGAACCAATCAATATATGCGTATTGGGATTTTTTTTATACCAAAAATATGTAGCAGAATACATATTGGTTTAAATTGATGGAGAAAGTTGATGATTTACTTTTTTTTTTATTGGGAATGTTGTATAGCAGAATGTAAAAAATATTGTTTTTTTTTTTTCAAAATTCTTCTTCTTTGCTCTTTTGTTGGACATACAGTAATCAGTGCATTTTTAGCTCTGATCGCTGTATAAATGTCAATGGTCCCAAAAACATGTCAAAAGTGTCCGATCTGGCTGGCACAATGTCGCAGTCCCACTAAAGATCAAAAAATAAATAAAAAATCAATAATAAAAATGCCATAAATCTATCCCCTATTTTGTAGACGCGATAACTTTTGCACAAACCAATCAATATACGCTTGTTAGGATTTTTTTTTACCAAAAATATGTAGAAGAATGCATATTGGCCTAAACTGATGAAGATTTTTTTTTTGGTTTCGGATATTATTATTTTTCCTCCAAAATTGTCGGTCTTTTGTTTGATATACAGTAATCAGTGCATTTTTAGCTCTGATCGCTGTATAAATGTCAATGATCCCAAAAAAGTGTCAAAAGTGTCCAATCTGGCTGGCGCAATGTCGCAGTCCCACTAAAAATCTAAGAAATAAATAAAAAAATCAATAATAAAAATGCTATAAATCTATCCCCTATATTGTAGGCGTGATAACTTTTGTGCAAACCAATAAATATGTGCTTGTTGGGATTTTTTTTACCAAAAATATGTAGAAGAATACATATTGGCCTAAACTGATGAAGAATTTTTGTTTCGGATATTATAGCAAAAAGTAAAAAAAAAAAAAAAAAAATATATATATATATATATATATATATATATACATATACATATATATATATATATATATATATATATATATATATATATATATATATATACATATATATATATATATATACATATATATATATATATATACATATATATATATATATATATATATATATATATATATATATATATATATATATATATATATATATATATTTTTTTTTTTTTTTTAATTGTCACAAATAGCACCAAAAGAAATCTCTATTTGTGGAAAAAAAAAGGACGTAAATTTTATTTGGGAACAGCATTGCACGGCCGCACAATTGTCAGTTAAAGTAACGCAGTACTGTATCGCCAAAAAAATTGCCTGCACTGATTCAACCTTGAAAAACTTGATTAGAATTACCCCCCCAGGATTTAAATTATAATGCAACCTGTGAAATTTATTGATTACTGATGATTTGTTTACGAAAGTGGAGTTTTCTTTAATTTGTCACATCTGACATCTGAGACAGTCATTTAACAGAAGCAGTAAAGCTGTCTCCCTCGCCAATGGAAACATTGATTCATCCACCAGTTTGTCTTTGTAACATTTAAATATTAGTGTTACTTTGTTTCCAGCAAAACAAAACAGAGTGTGGCGTGTAGAACGCTGGGCTCACAGAATCGGGCTCAGTTCTGCATTTCAGGAACACGCATTTCAGGAATGCTCGTTACTTCCATTGGTGCAATGTGGTGCCATTAAATTCTGCATGGCATACTAATGAACCGTGCCCACAAATGTGTGTTGCAGTGCATCGAACTGCATGGCAGCAGCATTTTGACCCAGTGCACTGCCAGAAAAAAAGTGCAGATTTTTTTTTTTTTTGGGACATCAAGGCGCTTTGCCCATTAATTTCCGATTCATTTGATCATTTCCTTGTGTTGTATTGAATTGCGTTGGGTTTAGCCCGGTCCACGGCACTCCCACCTGCTCATGTACAGACCAGCTGTCAGCTAATTATTGTTCTTCTGCTTTGTCACCTTTCTGTAACACGCTCTCACGTTGGAAACTATAGCTGGCTGTGCCAACACAGATCAGGCAGTTAACCACTTCAGCCCCGGAAGGATTTACTCACTTCCAGGGCCATCTTAACAGCATCCTGGGCCCCTGGGCAAAATAATGCACTGGGGTCCCTACAAGCCTGTCCCAGTTTTCACACCTACTCAAGAATTAAATAGTTAGGCAGGTTGAAAAGTATAAAAAAAAAAGTATAATTCCTCACTGTGCCCAACGTTGCAGCCTCACTGTACCCAACGTTGCAGCCTCACTGTGCCCAACATTGCAGCCTCACGGTGCCCCCATTGCAGACTCACTGTGCCCCCATTGCAGACTCACTGTGCCCCCATTGCAGACTCACTATGCCCCCATTGCAGCCTCACTGTGCCCAACATTGCAGCCTCACTGTGCCCAATCTTGCAGCCTCACTGTGCCCAACATTGCAGCCTCACTGTGCCCAACATTGCAGCCTTGCCAGGGCAGAGGAAGAGAGAGGGTGGGCTGGATCATGACTGGAAGAAGAGGAGAGCCACGAGATTACAGAGCATGAATAGCACGCTGTTACAGCTTACATGAAATTGCCTCCGCTCTGCTCACCGTCACACACAGCCCCGCCTCCTCCTGACCCCGTGCCTGGGATACACAGAACACATCCCAGCATTGGACCCACATTCTGTCTATCACAGGCACGGGGTTAGGAGGAGGCGGGGCTGTGTGTGACGGCGAGCAGAGCGGAAGCAATTTCAATGTCAGCTGTAATAGCATGCTATACAGCTCAGTGACCCCGTGGCTCTCCTCTTCCTCCATGCTCTCTTCTCCTGGGGTTATCACTGGGAGAACAGCTCCCATTCAACCATTTGAGGGCTGCAGTATACAATTCCATTCTAGCACTGCAAATAGCTTTGCTCTAGATCCGTTCCCGATCCAGGTGCCCGAGAAATCCGTTCATGTGTATGCTAGTCCGAAGGACAAAAACCGTCGCTAGGGCAGCTATTAGCTACTGGCTATGAACTTCCTTATTCTAGTCTGGTCGTACGCCATCACGTTCGAATCCGTCGGACTTTGGTGTGATTGTGTGTGTCCAAGTCTGTTCATTCAGAAAGTCCGCCGGAACTCCGCCGAAAATCCGTCGGGAAGACTGTCGGACCTAGTCCGTCAAAAAGTCAGTTCGTCTGTACACGGCATTACTGTTGTCACCTGGGTCAGGGCTAGTGATGGACAAATTTCCGATGGGACGTTTCGCAAACGCGAACCGCGAACGCGTCCAAAAGTTCGCGAACCGCAAAGTTCGCGGCGGACCTCATTGACTTTAATGGCGGGCGAACCTTAAAAACCTCCAGGTCATATTTTCAGCCACTAAATACTTACTAGCTGTCCCACAACATGGACACTGACATAACAAAAGTATTAAGTGAATCTGGGATCGACAACGACAAGCATTCTTTTTTCATCTGTGAAATTTTGACAATTCAGGGGTGCATGAAGGCCATGGAGGAGAGGCAAGGTCAGGTCAGGCTATGAAGGGGGTGCAGGAGATGATCAGTGCCACAGTCAGGGCAGCGCAGTCCTGTGCCAGTGTCCCAGTGTGCCAACCTGTGCTTGAGCCCCTCCCTCTGCCCGGCCCTTACCCCCACCTATGCAGGGCTCCACTGCGGTGGTCTGTAGGTGCCAGTAGAGTGCTGATCCTCAGCCATGGTGCTGGCACTGCCTGCTGATTGACCTCTCCACTGCTATCTCCCTCACTGACACCAGCACTGAGATAAAACACTGACACCAGCACCGTGATAGAGACTAAGCACTGACAGCAGCACCGAGATAGAGAGCACTGACACCAGCACCGTGATAGAGAGCACTGACACCAGCACCATGATAGAGAGCACTGACACCACACACGCACCTTAAAAGGACCTTTGTGGACCTAGTAGCTAGTGATTTGCAGACTGTCCCTGCTCCAAACACCAAACTGTCCCTCAGTCCCTACACTGATAAAAGACAGCTGCAGGAATCGGTCAGCACTCAGCTCAGCAGCACAGCAGTCAATTATAATATGCTTTCTATATTTGAAAGAAAGTATATTATACGTGTACAACCCTATATACTGTACACCTGAACCAGTCGTTAAAAGGACCTTTGTGGACCTATTAGCTAGTGATTTGCAGACTGTCCCTCAGTCCCTACACTGATAAAAGACTGCTGCAGAATAGGGCAGCAAGCACTCAGCAGCACAGCAGTCAGCAGTGCACCATAATATACTTGAAAGAAAGTATATTCTAAGTGTATTACAACCCTATATACTGTACATCCACATCAGTCCTTAAAAGGACCTTTGTGGACCTAGTAGCTAGTGATTTGCAGACTGTCCCTGCTCCAAACACCAAACTGTCCCTCAGTCCCTACACTGATAAAAGACAGCTGCAGAATCGATCAGCACTCAGCTCAGCAGTCAAGTATAATATGCTTTCTATATTTGAAAGAAAGTATATTATATGTGTACAACCCTATATACTGTACACCTATACCAGTCCTTAAAAGGACCTTTGTGGACCTATTAGCTAGTGATTTGCAGACTGTCCCTGTTCCAAACACCAAACTGTCCCTCACTCCCTACACTGATAAAAGACAGCTGAAGAATAGGGCAGCAAGCACTCAGCAGCACAGCAGTCAGCAGTGCACCATAATATACTTGAAAGAAAGTATATTCTAAGTGTATTACAACCCTATATACTGTACACCCACATCAGTCTGTTAAGGAATCTAATGTACATAATGATAATCAGAAAATGTCTATTTGCTTATGTGTATACATGTTCCCATGCTCCTTACTTATTATGTAGTATACAGATTGACGCTTAAAGATGGCGGGTACCCCCCACACCCCCCGCGTTAGAAGAATGCATTTGAGATAAGGGAACCAGCTTCAACCAAACTTCAAGCATCAAGTTTCTTAATTTCTCTTGTATTGTAACCAATAAGATGTGCCAGTTGGACTGACATAGCAATGACGTATCTTTCTGTATAAAATGTTAACACCGCCCACCAATAAATCAGAAGTTAGAAGTAGCCTGAGCTGAACGTATCTCAGAGAGTGTTTACTTCTAATGTGCATGCACATTTATACTTTTTAATTAGAAATAGCAGCAGATAACCAAGAACTAATTTGTAGTTCTTATCCATTTCAAGTCCTTAAAAGGACCTTTGTGGACCTAGTAGCTAGTGATTTGCAGACTGTCCCTGCTCCAAACACCAAACTGTCCCTCAGTCCCTACACTGATAAAAGACAGCTGCAGAATCGGTCAGCAGTCAGCAGTGCACCATAATATACTTTGTATATTTGAAAGAACGTATATTATACGTGTACAACCCTATATACTGTTTACCTATACCAGTCCTTAAAAGGACCTTTGTGGACCTAGTAGCTAGTGATTTGCACACTGTCCCTGCTCCAAACACCAAACTGTCCCTCAGTCCCTACACTGATAAAAGACAGCTGCAGAATCGGTCAGCAAGCACTCAGCAGCACAGCAGTCAGCAGTGCACCATAATATACTTGAAAGAAAGTATATTCTAAGTGTATTACAACCCTATATACTGTACACCTATACCAGTCCTTAAAAGGACCTTTGTGGACCTAATAGTAATAGCTAGTGATTAAACTGACTGTCCCTGCTCCACACAGCGTCCTGTCCCTACACTGACAAAAGACAGCTGCAGAATCGGTCAGCAGTGCACTCAGCAATCAGCAGCACAGCAGTCAGCAGCAGTGCACCAGAACCCTATATACTGTACACCTACACCAGTCCTTAAAAGGACTTTTGTGGACCTAATAGTAATAGCTAGTGATTAAACTGACTGTCCCTGCTCCACACAGCGTCCTGTCCCTACACTGACAAAAGACAGAATGTAAAATGGCCGCCAGATCAGGTCTATTTATAAGGTAGGGGGTATGTCCAATTGTCCATGTGCTGAAATGTCTCAATTAGCTGTCCTGTACCCCATGATGGATGTGTCATCATGGGTCAAAGCTCTTCACAATGTAAACGCATATGTCCACCGCGCGAACAGCGGCAGAAGTCCGTCGGTTTGGCGAATCGCCAATGAGCAAAATTCACCACGAACCGACCGCCGGGTGAACCGCAAGGCCATCTCTAGTCAGGGCAGGGGGTGGACAGGAGGGGCAGCTGCCCCAGGATGAGATGAGCAAGGGGGCAAAGAACAGACGCAGGGTGGTACACCGATTCTAAAGCATGTAGGAAAAGTGGGGGGAGGGGGTGCAATTCTGGATTCTTGCTCTGGGTGCTGGACGACCCTGTCCCAGTACTGGTTGTCACCATCAGGAAACCCACCTTGAGAAATGCCATGAAGCCATCACTGAAGTGCTTGTAGACAGGAAGTGCCTGAAAGAAAGGCGGCAGAAGATCAGCAGCACTGAGATCCAACTAAGGTTAAAAAAGAAAAGTGAAAACAGTATTTTGTTTAAAAAAAACTATGGCAACTGTTACATTTCATTAATTTAGGGAGTACCTCTACTTTAAGAACATGGCATATACATAAAACGATATATCAATTTGGTCCCTTTCTGGGTGTTCTGTTCCAAAATAGTGTAAATTATACATTATCCATTTCCTAGAGAGACCTTCCCAAGAGCTCATTAGGGAACAGTTAGGCACACCCAACAGTAATAGCTCGCTTTCCAAAAACAAAAAAAAAGAAATTACAAATTAATCTTGTGGAGTCACCCTGTAATTTGTGTCACAATTTTGAAATAATTGGGGTCAAACTATTAGGTAGATGGCTGGGTGTGTTGTTACCTTGTTGGAAATATACAGATTTGCTCTCTTTCACACAGAGTGTGGGCTTTACTACCTGGGAGATTTTTTCTTACCGTGTGACTGCGTAGTCGAATTTCAACAACACAGAGTTGCAGAGTTTGCGACAAGCAGCCATGGCCTGCTTACAGGTTGAAAGGACCAGTGGTCAATCTGGACCAATTGTAGATGCCAAGTATCTGTAATACCTGTACGAATTTCCTTTATTGTGCTCACAGATGTTTTAAAGGGTCAGTCTAGACAAAAACTGGCATTTTCCTGTCTAGGGTCTGGCTCGGGCATCACTAAATGGTGGACCACGGCCCCGGATGCAGACTGAGTCAGTGTCCTATCTGGACCGCCACTGACAAGGGCTGTTTTACCGATGGGCAATGGAGGAGGATATTAGAGAGGGGGCACTTGGTATCGTTCTCACCCGCACAGAAGGTCTAATTTCTGATCTTGATACATAGGGCATTTTTTACACCTAATGGCGTGTACACACGGCCAGACTTTTCAACGGCAAAGGTCCGATGGAATGAATCTGTCGGACAATTTGACCATGTGTGGGCTTCATCAGACCTTTGCTGTCGAAAAATCAGACGGACTTTAGATTTAGAACATGTTTCAAATCTTTCCGACGGACTCGAGTCCGGTCGAAAAATCCACTCGTCTGTATGCTAGTCCGACCGACGAAAACCGACGCTAGGGCAGCTATTGGCTATTGGCTATGAACTTCCTTATTCTAGTCCTTATTCCTATTCTTATCCGGTCATACGTCATCACGGTCAAATCCATCGGACTTTGGTGTGATTGTGTGTAGACAAGTCAGTTTCGGCGGAACTCCGTTGGAACTCTGTCAAAGTCCTTCAGAGTTCAGTCCGACAAAAAGTCCGGCCGTGTGTACACACGGCATAAGAGACTATTTCAGTTTGTATGGAGAGCAGATGCTAGGTACCCCAGATGTCAGGATATGGGGGATCTGCTACATATGGTATGGAGATGCCCGAAATTATTCCTATATTGGACCAAGGTTCTCGATACCATAAATATGATATATGAAACTAAGCTGGAAATGGACCCTAGACTTTGTATCCTAGGCCTGGGAGAGGATATAAGTGGAACAGTAAGTACAACCAAAGTAGCGATGAGACGCCTCTGCCAGGCAAGAAAATTAATAGCACAGAAATGGCAAGCAGAGAAGTCCCCATCAGTAAAACACTGGGTTAGTATAGTAATAGAAACGGTATAGAGGGCAGGACCGGTGCTACCACTAGACAAACTAGGCAACCGCCTAGGGCGCACTGCTGCCTAGGGGTGCCAAGCCCCTGGTTTCTGTCTGCGTCTGCATGCTCTGCAGGCTGCAGCATGTAACTAACTCAGTCTCAGGCAGCTGCTCCGTCCGACCGGTAGTGTAATTATAGCCGCAGTGCAGCACTGGAGCCAGCGATAGAGGAAGCAGAGCCGATGCTTCCTGTATAGCGCCACCTCCTGTCGCATGGGCAGGGCAAAGGGGTTGGGGTCAGGGGTGTTGCCAATGGGGGCGTCAAAATTAGGTTTTGCCTAGGATGTCAAAAATCCTTGCACCAGCCCTGATGGAGGGAAAAGGTAGTCTATACAAAGAGAAGGAACTTTAAGAAATTTGAAAAAATGTGGAAACCATGGATGGAGAAGATGGGATACCCTATATAAGGTACAATGTAGGAGTAATAAAGGAAGACCTCACAGATATGAATAATAAGAGGAACACGGTAATATTGAAAATATATATTAGGATAAAGAATGGGGGGAAAGGGGGGTGGAAGAGATAATAAAGGGAATAAGGATTGGGAGATAAAAGAGATAACATAAAGATATAAGAAAATGTTTATCTTCCAGATTTTTTGATATATATTTATATGTATGTATTTTTGTAAAGTATGCAGAAAATAATAAAGAATATATAATAAAAACAAAAACAAAAGAAGGGGTATTTTGGCCTTTTTTTTTTTTTTTTGTATATGTAAGGTAATATGACATTGTTGTATTTTTTTATGTATGTTTCACAATGTGATTGTAATGGAGAAAAAAGTTAATAAACAGATTTTAAAAAAAAACGTGACACCCAGCTTGTTAAAAAACATATTGACATGTTTATTATCATAAACAAATAACATAGCACATTGCAGTTTCACATGCATGGATATTAATAATTATATATATATATAAATATGTATATATATATATATATATATATGTATATGTATATATATATATATATATATATATATATTTATGGTGTGGAGCCCTCTGACCGATACGGATAAGGATGACAAACAAGGTTAACATAAACTCGCTTACTTGAAATGGACCTGAAAGTGTGCCCTGGTCTGACGTACGGTATACCAAAATAAGGGGGCATACCTTAGATAGAAAGTGGGTGATAAATGAAATGAATATGAATGGAGTGAAATGAGTACTCTCATGAGGAGTATGATGCTTGAGAAATGCCCTGAAAAAGGGGATGGGTGGGTGGGTATCGCGCACCGGAACCGACGAGGAAGATAGGCGAACGGGCTGGTTATATACTCCACCGGGCTCCTCCCATAATTTCAGGCCACCATACTGGCCTTTCTATTTATGGTGTGGAGCCCTCTGACCGATACGGATAAGGATGACAAACAAGGTTAACATAAACTCGCTTACTTGAAATGGACCTGAAAGTGTGCCCTGGTCTGACGTACGGTATACCAAAATAAGGGGGCAAAAACATTCAGGTAGGGGTTGCATTTTATTGATCCAAGTTTGTTACTGGGTGAGCTCGACAAAGGCCTGGGTCATCTCCGCTTGCGGATTGGGTATGTAGCGGGCGAAACAGGTGGACCTCCATCTGCCCAACTTCTTGATAATGTGAGTAGGACAGAGGTGAAGGATACCCGGGAGTATCCTGACACGTTCCACCGGGCAGCGTTCAGAGGTTTAGTGAGAAATGGCAGAAGAGGACTAATTCCTGGTTGATCAGCCAAAAGGGTCAACAGGCGCGTGAGAATGGCGACCGGGTACCAGCGGTTGTTGGACTTATAGAAGTGTATGTCCGAACCCGAGCCAAGCTGCTGCGTCTTGGAGACTGCTAAGTGTAAGACGAAATGGTCTTCGTATCGGACCAGGTAGTGCTCGCACAGCATGCGTGCTGTGAGGCTACAACAAGTAAACTCGCTTGGCCGTAAGAAGCCGTAAAAGGCCAGGTGTATGGCTGCTTGTAAATGACACTAATGTGGAGACCGAAAAGGTGAAGTGGCCAGGATATCTGACATATTTCTAAACGTCCCCTGTGATAGGCAGTCGTTTTGGTGCCGGCCATCGGCTGGCGCTTCTGGATACCGCGCATAACAGCCCGAACGGCGTGGTAAGAAAATAGGAAGGGTACGGTAGGGTCCTGGAGGGACGTGAAATGTTGTACACCGGTCAGGTATAGCCGGATCGTATTAAAGGATAACGCCAACTGCGAGTGGCAGCAGGAAATGAAGGCTATGACTTGCTTGACACGGGACGTCTCTGTACCGTGATACGTGATGAAGTTGGTTAAAGGCCCTCCAGGCTGATTGATAGGCCTTGAGGGTATTGCGGGAAAGGGAGTGATCAAATGAGTTGGGTAGCCGCTAGGAGGTGAGGGGCTAATCCAGGGTCAGTTGAGACCAGTCCGGGATAGCTGCTGATGTTGGTCCGGCTCCGGGTACCTGAACGAAAACGAGACAAGGTTAAAAAGCGGGAGAGGGCGTCCGCTGCCTGATTGAATTTACCGGGGATAAAGGAAGAATGGATGTTGAACTGAAACAACAACAAGAGCTGGACCAGTCGACGTAGGAAGGACATAACCAACAGAGAGGACGCCTTGGCGCAGCCAGGAATTGCCAGTAACTGGGGAGGCCAGGGAGCTGCGAGCCAGAGGTGGCCAAAAAACAGCCGCAAGCCCGTGGAGGCCGCTGCGTTGGTCATCACCTGGGGAGAAAGGGAAGACACGGAGGGAATGAACAGGGAGACGTCATTCCCAGACGATAGGAATTCCTCCCGCATAGCCAGGACTGCTATTGCCGCGGGAACCCGGCTGAGGACTTGCTCTGGATCCTGTGAGAGGGACAGTAAAACCAATAAGTGTGACACAAAGGCGCGACCCTGAGGGATGATGCGCATAGCGAACTCAACATGCCGTGTAGGGACTGTAGGTGTCTTTTGGACGACTAGACTGGAGAATATGCGAGGATATAATATGCCCCTAAAGATGGCAGTTGTGATGGCGAGCGTTTGCCGTTGGCTATGGGCTGATGCCTCTGGATGCCCCGAGGTGGGGATCTTGCTGTATGGGCCGTAACGACAGATGGCTCTCCGTGCACTGTAAGGATAAGAAATGTTGAACGCTGGCTAGAAATAGCCTGGGCGTGCTACAGGAAGAAGCCAGTTGCGTGTGACTACATGATCCTGGTGCGGGACGGAAGCTGAACTCAACTGTCCTAAGGAAGAGACGGATAGACAGACAACAGTGAATGGTTTGTAAGAAAGCCACGGGAGACGAGAGGCCAATTAAGTGCTGCTGAAAATGACGTGTAGCCAGTTTGTGTGCCACTGAGAACGTGCTTGCCAATGAATGATTGCAAGAAGTTATGCTAAGTCATGAGCCTTGGCGTGACTAAAGTTGTGTTTAAACATGTGCTTGCGACAATTGCCCGGGAGTTTGTCACTGGAGATGTATACGTAGTGACTGTGAGCCATTCGTGTTACCGCATGTGCACTGCGAAGACTACAGGAGTTGTGCTTGAATGCATGTTTGGATGCGTGCTTGCGATGATTGCAAGATGTTACCCAGGATGCGTGCTTGCCATGACTGCAAGATGTTATGCTAGGATGCGTGCCTGCAACTAATGCAAGGAGTTGTGCCAGGACTCGTGCCTGCAACGACTGCAAGGAATTATGGTAGGCTTCATGGGTAGCCAGGCCGGAAAAGACAGAAGTCCATCCGGTCCAACCAAATCAAAATAAATAAGGTATCACACAACCCGACACCCAATTCTACGCCCGCAGCTGATCCAGAGGAAGGCAAAAAACCCCCAACAGAGCATAGGCCAATTTGCTACAGCTGGGGAAAATTCCTTCCTGACCCCTCGAGAGGCAATCGGATTTTTCCCTGGATCAACTACACCTATAAATATAAGTACCCCGTAATACAACGTACATTTAGGAAGGTATCCAGGTCTTCCCTAAAGCAATCTATTGAGCAAGCCAGAAGTGCCTGCCAGCAATGATTGCAACAAGTTGTGCCTGGACACCTGCTTGCAACGATTGCAAGAGGTCTATGCTCAAATGCGTGCTTGCCATGATTGCAAGAGAACTATGCTCGAATGCGTGCTTGTAATGAGTGCAAGAGGTCTATGCTCGAATGCGTGCTTGCAATGATCGCCAGAGGTCTATGCTCGAATGCCTGCATGCAACGATTGCAAGAGGTCTATGCTTGAATGCATGCTTGTAATGAGTGTAAGAGGTCTAAGCTCGAATGCGTAATTGTAATGACCGCGAGAGGTCTATGCTCGAATGCGTGCTTGCAGCGATTGCAAGAGGTCTATGCCCGAATGCGTGCTTGTAATGAATGCAAAAAGGTCTATGCTCGAATGCGTGCTTGCAACGATTGCAAGAGGTCTATGCTCGAATGCGTGCTTGTAATGACCGCGAGAGGTCTATGCTCGAATGCGTGCTTGCAGCGATTGCAAGAGGTCTATGCCCGAATGCGTGCTTGTAATGAATGCAAAAGGTCTATGCTCGACTGCGTGCTTGCAACGATTGCAAGAGGTCTATGCTCGAATGCGTGCTTGTAATGACCGCGAGAGGTCTATGCTCGAATGCGTGCTTGCAGCGATTGCAAGAGGTCTATGCCCGAATGCGTGCTTGCAACGATTGCAAGAGGTCTATGCTCGAATGCGTGCTAGTAATAAGTGCAAGAGATCTATGCTCGAATGCGTGCTTGTAACGATTGCGAGAAGTCTATGTCTGGATGCGTGCTTGCAACGATTGCAAGAAGTCTACGCTTGGATGTGTGTTTGCAACGATTGCAAGAAGTCTGCGCTTGTATGTGGAGAAAACAGCGAGACACGCCTAAACGAAGCTGTGTTTCCCTTTTGAAGGCAATCTATAATGAAATGAGGCCGAGGAGCAAGGCCCCCCGGCAGGCATCCAAACATTGAAGAATCAACTGGACCCAAGCCGGGAAGCGGTATGTGACAGTGAAATGAGAGAACCTGCC
>NW_027507790.1:266416370-266448870 GCF_037356315.1 Lithobates pipiens | reverse complement strand
TATTGCTGTGTTAAGGACACTGAAAACTGAATCCGGGTAGTCGGAATTGTTAGCACCCCAGACATTTTTTCCAGAAAATCAAGTATTTCTCACAGAAAAGTATTGCAGTAACGCATGTTTTGCTATACACATGTATATTCCCTTTGTGTATAGTAACAAAACAAAAAAGGGAGGAAAAAAAGCAAATTAGACATAATGTCACACAAAACTCCAAAAATGGGCTGATCAAAATTCTTGGCAAGCTTTTTGCACCTCTCACCCGGAATTTTGGACCACTCTTCCTTTGCAAACTGCTCCAGGTCTCTCTTATTGGAAAGGCGCCTTTTCCCAACAGAAATTTTAAGATCTCTCCACAGGTGTTCAATGGGATTTAGATCTGGACTCATTGCTGGTCACTTTAGAACTCTCCAGCGCTTTGTTGCCATCCATTTCTGGGTGCTTTTTGACGTATGTTTGGGGTGATTGTCCTGCTGGAAGACCCAAGATCTCAGACGCAAACCCAGCTTTCTGACACTGGGCTCTACAGTGCGACTCAAAATCTTTTGGTAATCCTCAGATTTCATGTGCCTTGCATACATTCAAGGCACCCAGTGCCAGAGGCAGCAAAACAACCCCAAAACCTCATTGAACCTCCACCATATTTCACTGTAGGTACTGTGTTCTTTTCTTTATAGGCCTCATTCCGTTTTCGGTAAACAGAATGATGTGCTTTACCAAAAAGCTCTATCTTGGTCTCATCTGTCCACAAGATGTTTTCCCAGAAGGATTTTGGCTTACTCAAGTACATTTTGGCAAACTGTAGTCTTGCTTTTTTATGCCTCTGTGTCATCAGTGGGTTCCTCCTGGGTCTCCTGCCATAGCGTTT
Organism: Lithobates pipiens; assembly: GCF_037356315.1. Lineage (NCBI taxonomy): Eukaryota > Metazoa > Chordata > Amphibia > Anura > Ranidae > Lithobates > Lithobates pipiens. The sequence continues at coordinate 266,448,005 of NW_027507790.1, read as the reverse complement.
CATTTAAATGTCGACAGATAGTTGGCGCTGATACTGATTCTCCCTGAGCCTGCAGGACAGCTTGAATTTCTTTGGAACTTGTTTGGAGCTGCTTATCCACCATCCGGACTATCCTGCGTTTCAACCTTTCATCAATTTTTCTCTTCCATCCACGACCAGAGAGATTTTCTACAGTGCCATGGGTTGCAAACTTCTTGATAATGTTGCGCACTGTGGACAAAAGCAAATCTAGATCTCTGGAGATGGACTTGTAACCTTGAGATTGTTGATATTTTTCCACAATTTTGGTTCTCAAGTCCTCACAGTTCTCTTCTCCTCCTCTATCTGTTGTCCATGCTTGGTGTGGCACACACAGACACACAATGCAAAGAATAAGTGAACTTCTCTACTTTTTTATCTGCTTTCAGATGTGATTTTTTATATTGCCCACACCTGTTACTTGCCCCGGGTGAGTTTAAAGGAGCATCACATGCTTGGAACAATCTTATCCAACATTTTGAAAGGGTGCCAAGAATTTTGACCAGCCCATTTTTGGAATTTTGTGTGAGGTTATGTCCAATTTGCTTTTTTTTTTTTTTCCTTTTTTTTTTTTTTTTTTTTTTTTTTGTTTTGTTCCAATACTCACAAAGGGAATAAACGTGTTAGTGCAATACTTTTCTGTGAGAAATACTTGATTTTCTGGAAACATTTCTGGGGTGCCAACAATTTTGGCCGTGACTCTGTGCACTTGAGCACTTTATGGATCACTTTCTTTTGTATCAATGTTTATATTTTATGAAATGTGTGTACAGGCAGTCCCCTACTTACAAACATCTGACTTGCAAACGACTCCTACTTACAAACGGAAGGAGACAACAGGAAGTGAGTGGAAATCTACCCCTAGGAAGGGAAATTCTCTCCTGTAAGAGTTAATATGGGAAAAAGGTGTCTCCACTGATGGTTTATCACCAATCCTTGTTTATCGAATAACCCAAAATTTTCAAAATCTAGTTGTCATTGGGATAGAAAGTGAGGTGAAATCTTCTGAACAGGGGCACAGACAGCAAAACAAATGTTACAGGGGTGATAACCCTTCCCTATGTTATCCAAAAAGCTCAAAAAAATATTTTTTGGGCTGGAGTTACACTTAAAAAAATGTACCTGTTCCAACTTACAGATTCAACTTAAGAACAAACCTACAGTCCCTATCTTGTTTGTAACCCAGGGACCGTCTGTATATTCACGCTATATGTTGTAAGCTGAATGATGGCTTTAGTCGCTTGTATATTATTATATTCTTGGATTTGATTTATAGGAACATCACTTTGTTAAATCCGATTTAGGGGTCTTCAAACATTTAGACATTTAGATAATGAGATAGTTATACCAGATCTTAAGATAAGCAGGTGCTGTATTCTATACACTGCAGTGGAGAGACACTACACACACCAATACTCAGCACTACCAGGCCGAGCGAAGAAGGAAGTGCCTGACTAAAAATCAAGTTTAACATTATATACAGTATGAATATGCATAAGTTCTAGGCGTGTTATAGGTGTGATTGTATAGTTTAGTCCAATCAGCATTCATATCTTCTTAGTAGCAAGGGAACAGTTAAAAAAATTTCAGCAGTATCTGGTCAGTTCAGACAGATTTTGGTAGGAAGGCCTATTTTGAGCAGCTTTCTGGGTTGTTATCAGTAGTTTGTCTCATCACATATCAAACGGTTTCAATTCCCAGGAATTTAAACAAAGAAAAAGGAGGACATGTAGGGAAGGTAAACAAATCAAGTATATTATAAATTCTTAAAGTGAGTCGCCACACACACAAAAAAATAAATATATATATATATATATATATATATATATATATATATATATATATATATATATATATATATATATATATATATATATATATATATATATATTTTTTTTTTTTTTTTTTCTCTATCGTATTTATCGCCATATAACATGCACCCCAAGTTTAGGAGGGAATTTCAAGGAAAAAAACATACATTTAAATGCCCATCAATGAAGCCTTGTCGGTGTCGTTGCAGGCTTGCCATTTAAAAATGTCGCTGCCGAGATACAGAGTAGATGTCCTGTGTAGCTCTCGGCCGCTCTCAGCTGCTTTTGGCGGCTTACGGCTTTCCGACGAGAACGGCCAAGAAGCTCACAATCGGCGTATAACATGCACCCACGATTTCCCCCTGATTTTAAGGGGGAAAAAAAATGCGTGTTGTACGCCGATAAATAGTATGTGTGTGTGTGTGTGTGTGTGTATATATGTATATAAAATTTTATTTATTATGCATAGGTGTGAACCAGGCCTAAGTGGTCAATGAAAAATGCATTTCCTAGTGTTTTCTCCATTGTTTGCAGCCTAGTAGTCAGAGAGGATCTAAAGGAGTTTTGGAAGAAGCGTATCCCAGGTCATGCATATTGAGAATACCAAAGGGAGTCCACCTAAATGCATGCAACCTTTAACCACTTGCCGACCACTGCACGCCGATATATAAGTTGGCACAATGACAGCGGTGGGCAAATGTGTGTGTGCCTGTACGTCCCCTTTAAATTGGTGGGGCTAGCAGGTGCGGATGGAGGGAGTAGATTTAGACTTAAAAATATATAAAAGGTCTTGCGAGCTACCAAATCAAAGTTCCCCTATCTTCTAGTACGACAGTTGCTAGCACTAATCACGTCCCTTACTAACTTGTGGGAATCACAGATAAATCATGTGCTGCGCTATCCCCTTAATGATCTGTTGAACCTGCAGTAAAAACCTAAAAAACAAATTTGTTAAAGTTTATTAGAAGTCTAGGGGTCTAGATATATATATCTAGACCCCTAGACTTAGGGATGGGGACGAGGGAGCTCCAGCGCACAGCCTGTGATTGACAGCTTTAGCTATACATGTTTCCCTTTAATCTGTACAGAGGATATGTCCTTTTCTCCACTCAGGTCTCAGATTACACTCGGCTCTCCTCTCTGTGCTGTGGAGGTTGTGACATCAGATCCCAGCCTTCTGACAAGCAGAAATGCTGTTTAAAATGTGTGCTCTAGGCTGGCCCTACATTATACAATTTTCTTGTACAATATTTCTTTAGATTTACTAAATCCATTTAATATGAGGTCAAATGTTTTGGCCAGAATCGTGCAGCTCTAGTGCCCATCAGTTAAGCAAGTCAGTGCTGCCTTTCGGTGCAGCATATTAGTGCCTCCTCATCAGTGCCACCTCATCGGCACACATCAGTGAAGGAGAAAAATTACTTATTTACAAAATTTTACTGACCAACTGAAACTTTTTTTTTTTTTTTTTTTTCTGTTCAAATTTTTTTTATGTATTTATTTTTTTAGTACCAAAAAAAACAGCAGTGATTAAATGCCAAAAGAAAGCTCTATTTGTCTGAAAAATTCAAAGAACCCTGAAAATTGGCATGGGCTGGAAGGGGGTGAAAGTGCCCCGTAGGCAAGTGGCTAAAGTGGTTGTAACCCTTGCTACTTATAAAATCCTTTTTCAATAAGAGGAATTGTGTACTTTATTTTTTTTTAAAGAACTTGCCTGTCAGTTTCTGCAACTTCTAAAGTGCACGGACCTGCCGTGGGCGTGGGCACCACTGGTGCATGTACGTCATTATAGGAAATTACATTTCCACCAAGTTTCTGCACTTACCGTGGCAATGGAACGCAATCCTCTCAGCGGCATTACATTCCTTCCTTCTGAAGGGGAATGCACCGCCAATGAAGACAGGGGGGCATGGCTATTTACAGAGTACTGAAGATACAGGTGCATTGTGCTCGCCCACAGCATGCCTGTATCTTCAGTGTTATGACAGCAACACCTAAACTGACCACACTAGCATGGATCAGCTGCCGTGGTCTGTTTACTTGCAAGATGAGCAATGGAGGCAAGTTCAACCAGGTAAATAAAAAATTTGGCATGCAGAAATTTATAGCTGCACGGTTCTGCCCAAAATGAGAATCACAAATTTTTTTTTTTTGCCTAGAATAAAAAGATCATGATTCGCTCATGATTCACACAAAGTAATTTTTTTTTTAAGGAGAGAGAGGGGGGTTGATGGAGAGATTAACCGCTTCCCGACCACCTCACACATATATACTGCAGCAGAAGGGCACGTACAGGCAGATTAACGTACCTGTACGTGGCCCTTTAAGAGGTGGCTTGCATGCACGCGTGTGCCTGCCGGGTGCTCCATGAGCGTGATCGCGGGTCTCTGTCTGCGGGGATACCCGCGATCATCTCACGGAGAGGAAGAACAGGGAAATGCTAATGTAAAAAAGCATCTCCCCGTTCTGCCTAGTGACACTGATCACAGCTCCCTGTAATCAGGAGCTTTGATCAGTGTTGTCACACACAGCCCCTCTCTCCCCCCCCCCCACAGTTAGAATCACTCCCTAGGACACACTTGACCCCTACAGCACCACCTAATGGTTAACCCCTTCACTGCCACATTTACACAGTAATCAATGCATTTTTAATTGCACTGGTCGCTGTATAAACGTGAATGGTCCCAAAATCGTGCCAAAAGTGTCCGATGTGTCCGCCATAATGTCACAGTCCCTATAAAAAAAAAAAAAAAAACAATATAATATTAACATGACCGTTCACATTTAACTACTTTAAAGAGTCAGTGCAACTTTTTTTTTTTTTTTTTGATTTACAACCACTTTAAGTCAGATATACATCAATCCACCTTCTGTTGAAGAGTAACTCCACTTTTATTGAGGGGGAAAAAAATTCCCCTATGGGTGATCTATGTACATTGCAGGGATTTTAACAAACTTTGTTGCGGATTCCTACCTTTTTGTTGTTCTGACGATATCCCTGTGTGTTTTTTCTTTGTCCATGTTGGAAAGTGAATCTAATGGGAGTGGTTTCATAACTAATGAGGGCACTAATGAGGAAATCTGCTGGGCCTGCATCCCTGTAGACATGTCCCTTTTGGGAGTATCTCGCCAAAAATGACATTTTTGTTTGCTTTATTTGCTATTTTTCCCATGAAAGTGGAGTTAAGCTTAGTAGGCAAGAGCCTGGAATTCCACTTTAACCACTGCAGCCCCGGAAGATTTTACCCCCTTCCTGACCAGAGCACTTTTTGCGATTCAGCACTACGTCCCTTTAACTGACAATTGCGCGGTCGTGCGACGGGGCTCCCAAACAACAAAATTGACGACCTTTCTTTTGGTGGTATTTGATCACCCCTGCAAGTTTTTATTTTTTTCGCTATAAACAAAAGCGACAATTTTGAAGAAACCACATTATTTTTTGCATTTTGCTATAATAAATACACCCCAAACATATATAAACTTTTTCTCCCTATAGGCCAATGCGTATTCTTTCACAAAATTGCAATAAGCGTTTGATTGGTTTGCGCAAAAATTAGAGCGTTTACAAAATAGGGGATAGTTTTATGGCATTTTTATTCATTTTTTTTAATAGTAATGGCGGCGATCTGTGATTTTTTTTTTTTTTTTTTTTTTTTAATTTTTTTTTTTTATTGTGACTGCGACACTATGGCGGACACGTCGGACGTTTTTGACAAATTTTTGGGACTGTTGCCATTTATACACCAATCAGTGCAATACAAATGCACTGATTCCTGTGTAAATGACACTGGCAGTGAAGAGGTTAACCACTAGGGTGCAGGGTAAGGGGTAAGTGCCCTGGGACATGTTCCTAACTGGGGAGGGGGGGGTGTGGCTACATGTGACACGTGACTGATCTCTGCTCCTGATCACAGGGAGTAGAGATGAGTGACAGTGTCACTAGGCAGAACGGGGAGATGCTTGTTTACATAACCATCTTCCTGTTCTTCCTCATCATGAGATGATCGGGGGTATCCCTGCGGCGATTGGGTTCCGCGGGACCCGCGACCTGACTCACAGAGGTCCCGGCCAGCGCACACGATGGCACGGTGGGAAATTTAAAGGGGCGTACCTGTACGCCCATTTGCCTGTCCGTGCCATTCTGCCGACGTACATTGTCGTGCGCCGGTCGGGAACCGGTTAAAGAGGAGCTTGTCTTCCCCTAAAAAAATATACTGTATTTGCTGACTTTTAATATAAGGACACTTGGGGCACTTTCACACTGGTTCGTTATGCGTTAATGAAGCATTTTTGTGGCGTTTTTACAGCGGTTGCGGTTTTTAAAGGATATGTGAAGTAATTGGTACAATAAATGAGTTCTAAACGAAATAAGTTGACTCCTTCCATCGAATCGACTTACCTGTAGGTCAGCTCCTTTAGGAGCCATAGTAGGCTGCATGGCGGGGGACCCGATGAGTGTGGCCGCGATGTCCTCTGCCCACCCGCGATCACGGGAACGAGAGCCAGAATGGGGATCTGTGTATGTAAACGCACAAATCCCCCTCCTGACAGAAGAGGAGAGACAGATCTGCTGTTCCTAGTAATTGGGAACAGCGATATGTCTCCTCCTCCTCCTCAGTCAGTCCCATCCCCCCACACATCCCCCCACACATTTAACCCCTTGTGTTAACCCCTTCCCTGACGGTGACTTTTATACAGTAACCAGTGGCTATTTTTAGCGCTGATCCCTGTATAAAATTCAATGGCCCCAAAGAATGTCAAGTTTCTGATCTGTCTGCCGCAGTGTCTGTCCTGCTAAAGATTGCTACGATTACTAGTAAAAAAAAAAAAAAAAAAATGCCATCAATTTATCCCCTATTTTGTAGACGCTATAACTTTTGCGCAAACCAATCACTATTGCGATTCTTTATTTTATTTTTTTCCCCCAAAAATATGTAGAATAAATATCGGCCTAAACTGATGAAGAAATTGTGTTTTAAAATTTTTTGGGATATTTATCATAGCAAAAAGTAAAAAAAAAATCTTTTTTTTCCCCAAAATTGTTGCTATATATATATATATATATATATATATATATATATATATATATATATATATATATATATATATATATATATATATATATTATATTAATAATAATAATAATAATCATCTCTCTACTTTGCTTACTGGGCACTTAAACCCCCCTCCTGTCCAGAGTCGATTTCAGCGCTGATGCACTTTGACAATTGCGCAGTCATACAACACTGTACCACAAATAGAGCTTTCTTTTGGTGGTATTTAATCACCTCTGCAGTTTTTATTTTTTGTTAAAAAAACTGAAAGACCGAATTTAATTTTTTTTTATTTTTTTGTCAAAATTTTGTAAACAGGTAATTTTTCTCCTTAATTGATGTACGCTGATGAGGCGCCAGTGATGGCCATTGATGGGTGGCAATGGGCATTGATTACACTGATAGGTGGCACTGGCACCACTGGTGAGCATTGATAGGTGGTCACAGCGCTCGCAGGGCGGCCTCTCGGAAATTGAGGTCCACGCTGTAGCCGTTATTCGGCTATGGCCCGGACCTCAAGTGGTTAAGTTTGATACGGCCTTGTGCATTTTGGAAAAAACGAGGGTTGAAGAATGACTTCCCCATTTTCTCTACACAGTTTAGGGTCATCGGACTTCATTATCATCACAGGGACAAGCATAGATCTAAACTGACAAAACAAAATAACCCCCAAAAAACTGTTTCTGTAAAAGGCCAAAACCTTTTACTTTTTTCTTTTTTTCTTTTCAGCGTTGGCAACCTTCATGTCACTTACCTTCAGTTGGAGGCTTCCTCTCTTTCAGGAGGTCTGCCTTTGCACGGACCTTGATACTTTTTTCTTTAATTTTTTTATACAGATGCTCTCTTAAGTTACAATCCATCTGCAGGTCTCCTTTTATAGTCCTGGATCTGTAGAATTTGCTGCACCTGTCATCCAGCCTGCGGATCATTTGCGGCCCGGGCTCTGACTGTCATGGAGATGTTCATGGCTGTCGTTTCGCTGAGCGGCGGTTTTGATCTGAGAGGTGGCAGTCTGCTCCGGAGCGTTGGTACTCCATGCCATTGTATTTGGCCCTTGGGATATGAGCAACTTCTCAGAATTCAGCAGCAGCTGCTAATGGATCGCATTTTAATCGACAAAATACGCGCTCCTGGACCCCCTCCTCATAACTAGTCATTTGTCAAAGGAAGATTTGAGGAGAGAATTGGTTCATTCAAACAAATTGGATTTGTTTTCACATTTGCAGACAGTTTTAATTGTGTGTTGATGAAGTCTCTTCCCTCCAGCAAAGTAAAGCGATTATGCAGCCTTTACAGATCTGCGTAGAGAGGCGACCCTGCAATATGGTAGCACTGTGTGTTACCAAACTCTGATCTGTGAGAGGAGAAGGCTACAAGTAAACACTGGTTTCTTCAGACCCGGCCACGTAACAATCCCAGCTACTTTACATGGAAAGGATCCCTTGGACTGTAGGTCTGTGCAAACCCCCTTTAGGTCCCGGGTGCCCAACCTGCACCCCTTTGGTATTTGAGTGGCCCTAAGGCCTCTGCAATCTTTTTAGGGTTTAGGCAACCTTTCAGAGATTGAGAACTACCTGGATAACATACAGTAGTGTCCTCTTCATCCACATACTAGTGTCCTGCCTTCCCTTCACATAACCCCCCACTGTAGTGTCCTCTGCCCCCCCCCCCCCCCCCTCAATGGCATGATCCTCTGCCCCACCATATGTTCTTCCATAAAGAACCCTCTACGCAGTTTAAGGTTAAGCCCTAAACCTCTGCCCCCTTCACCCTCCCCCCCATTGTAGTTTCCTCTATCACCCCATCACACACACACACACACTGTAGGTAGCCGTCTCCTTCCTTACACTGGTGTACATTGTGCAGCGGAGTGGAGAGCTAGAGGTGTTACAGTATTGGATGGAGGACGGGAGCAGTTTGTTTTAGCAGCTCCTGCCCTCCATCCAGTACTATGATATGTCCTGCTCTGCAGTGAAGGGGGCTTTAGAGGCGGGGGGGGGAGGGGGAGAGAAATAGCAATGCTGATCTACCTGTCCGCTGGTATGGTATTGATCTCTACTAGCCTCATGTGACCTGTTCCAATTTTCATTTTGTCCTCAGCCGTATAGCCCCGTCCAACAATGTAGCATAGATTTTGCTGCCCTCGGGGATAGGGGTATCCTAGCAGTCAAAGAGGAAAGATAGAAGACAAGGGCACACCAGCCTTGTGCATTATCCTTAGATATATTTTATTAGAACTAAAATCGGAAACTACTCACAAATGTATCGACGAAAACTCGTGATACAAATGGTCTCCAGATGATAGCAACTGCTCAAAGTGACGACAGACTCCAGATCATAACAGAGGAGATTACAGGGGGTCACTGCCGACTGACGCGTTTCGAAGGATTACCCTCTTCCTTGGAGCCCAGCCACTGCCAGCTGCTATCATCTGGAGACTGTTTGTATCATGAACTTTCGTCCATACGTTTTGTGAGTAGTTTCCTATTTTATTTCTAATAAATTGTATCTGAAGGATAATGCACAAGGTTGGTGTGCTCTTGTTTTCTTTCCTCTTAGCATATCCACACTCTCTGACCCTCATTTCCTCTAGTAGGTCTGCATTTTCTGTCAGTCCTCACAAACATTACATATAATGAACATTATGTGCGGCCGTTTGTTTACATGCCTTGTAATAGGAATAAAAGTGACCCATTTTAGTTTATTTTTTTACAAAGGCAGTGTAAAAACGAAATAAAGAATTTTTTTTTTTCTTCTTAAAGCGCCCCCATCGAGCTCGCACACAGAAGTTAACGTATACGTGAGTAGCGCTCCACATATGAAAACAGTGTTCAAACGACGCATGTGAGGTATTTCCGCAATTGTTGGAGTGAAAGCAATAATTCTAGCCCAGGACCTCCTGTGCAACTTAAAACTGGGTAACCTTTCAACATTTTTACCTTCATTTTTTTCCAGAACCCTGTTCTACTGAAGAAAAGTCTCTACATGCTCTTGATGTAGTGATAGCAGTCAGGGTCTATTTGAAAAGGACTGCTCAGATTCGAAAAAACTGATGTTTTTTTTATTTTTTATATTTTTTGAGTTGCCTGAAGGTCCTAGGAAAGGACAGGCAGCATTGAAATCTACTATTTCTAAATGGATTTGGCAAGTAATTGTTCAAGCTTTACGGTTTGAAAGGGAAGATTCCACCTTTTCAAATCAAAACACACTCCACCAGGGCCGTTAGTGCTTCATGGGCAGTGCATCACCAAGCCTCCATGGCTCAAATCTGCAATACCGCAACTTTGTCTTTAGTCCATACTTACATCCACCTGATAGAATCTGGTGAAAAAGACATGAGGATATCTCCTTTGGGGCGCAGTGTGCTGTAGGCAGCAGTATAGGTCCTCAGGTCTGATGGCACCCTACTTTTGTTTGTGTCTTCCACCCCTTAGATAGCATTGGGACATCCCACATAGTAACTACTATGGCTCTGTGTCCCGTGATGTATGATAAAGAAAATAGGATTTTTATAACAGCTTACCTGTAAAATCCTTTTCTTGGAGTACATCACCAGACACAGAGGTCCCTCCCTCCCTTTCTGGTATACACTTGAATTGCTTTGCTACAAAAACTGAAGCACTCCCGGTAAGGGGAGGGGTTATATAGGAAGTAAACTTCCTGTTTAGGGTGTGCCAGTGTCCATCACCTAAAGGTGGCTTATATAACCCATATAGTTACTACTGTGTCCCGTGATGTACTCCAAGAAAAGGATTTTACAGGTAAGCTGTTATAAAAATCCTATTTTTTACAAAACCACATACACTGGGTGCGTCAGGCTTCTTTCACACTGGGGCTGGGGGCGTTGGCGGTAAAGCGTAGCTTTTCTTAGCAGTGATTTACCATCACCTTAGCGGTGCTTTACCGTAGTTTCAGCAGCGCTTTTTGGCTGTTATCGGGGCACTTTTAACCCCTGCTAGCAGCTGAAGAAAGGGTTAAAAGTGCCCGTCTTGCAGCACTGCCGAAGCGCTATGCAAGGGCTTCGGCAGCACTGCCCATTCATTTCAATAGGGAGGGGTGGTGTAGGAGAGCTGTATACACCACCGCAAAGATGTTGCTTACAGGACTCTTTTTTTTTTTTTTTTTTTTCCTGTCCTGCAAGCACACCGCCCCCCAGTGTGAAAGCACTCAGGCTTTCACACTGGGGAGGCATGAGAGGCGCTTTACAGGCCTTTAACCACTTGCTGACCGCCGCATGTGTATATATACGTCGGCAGAATGCAACCGCTGGGCAAATGGGCATACAGGTACGTCCCTTTGAATTTACCGTTGTGTGGTTATGTACGCGACCCTGTCGGTAGCTCCGTGAATAGGATTGCGGGTCCCACGAACTCTATCGCCGCAGGGATACCATCGATCCTCTCACGGAGCTGAAGATTGGGGAGATGTTAATGCAAACAAGCATCTCCCCGTTCTGCCTAGTGACACTGATCACAGCTCCCTGTGATCGGGAGTTGTGATCAGTGAAGTGTCATTCATAGCCACGCCCCCTAACCATTAGAATCACTCCCCAAGGCACACTTAACCCCTCCCTAGCCCCTAGTGGTTAACCCCTTCACTGCCAGTGTCATTTTTCCAGTAATCAGTGCAATTTTATAGCACTGATCGCTGTAAAAATGACAATGGTCCCAGAAATGTGTCAAAATTGTCCGATGTGTCCGCCATAATGTCGCAGTCATGGTAAAAATCGCAGATCGCCGCTATTACTAGTAAAATAAAAATGCCATAAAACGAACCCCTATTTTGTAGACACTATAACTTTTGCGCAAACCAAACGCTTATTGCGATTTCAAAAAAAAAAATGTAGAAGAATACAAGAATACATATCGGCCTAAACTCGGGAAAAAAATTGTTTTTTTTTATATATTTTTGGAGATATAGCAAAAAGTAAAAAATGCGTTTTTGAAAATTGTTGCTATGTTTTTGTTTATAGCCCAAAATATAAAAGCCGCAGAGGTGATTAAATACCACCAAAAGGAAAGCTCTATTTGTGGGGAAAAAAAAGGACATCAATTTTTGTTTGGGAGCCACGTCGCACGACCGCAATTGTCAGTTAAACCGGCGCAAGTGCCAAATCGACAATAAAATTGCTCTGGTCTTTGGCCAGCAAAATGGTCCGGGGGCTTAAGTGGTTAAAGCGCCTCAGTGTGAAAGGGGTCTTGATATAATAGAGGGTATTGTAGAAATGACTCTCTGGCTAAAAGCCACTTTAAGACCCCTTTCACACTGGGGGGTTTTTCAGGCGTTTTTCATGCGCTTTAGCGTTAAAAAAAGCGCCTCAAAGAAGCCGCAACTGCAATCCCAATGTAAAAGCCCGAGTGCTTTCACACCGAGATTCCTTTCACACTGGGGCGTTTTTCAGGCGCTTTAGCATTAAAAAAAGCGCCTGAAAGAAGCTGCAACTGCAATCCCAATGTAAAAGCCCGAGTGCTTGCATACTGAGGCGCTGCGCTGGCAGAGCGTCAAAAAAAAGTCCTGCAAGCAGCTTCTTTGCAGCGCTTTTGGAGTGGTGAATACAACGCTCCTAAAGCCCCCCTTCCCATTGAAATCAATGGGAAGCGTCTGTAAAACGCCTGAAAAACGCTATTGGCAGCAGCGCTTTGTGGGCGCTTTTAACCCTTTATTTGGCCACTAGCAGGGGTTAAAAGCGCCCCAATAACGCTCGAAAAACTCTGGTAAAGCGCTGCTAGTTTAAGCGGCGCTTTACGAGCGTTTTTCGGGCGCTGACATTGTGAAAGGGCTCTTAAAGCACTTGGGCTTTCACATTGGGACTGCAGATGAGGCTTCTTTCAAGCGCTTTACAGGCGCTTTTTTTAACGCTAAAGCGCCTGAAAAACGCCTGAAAAACGTCCCAGTGTGAAAGGGGTCTAAGGCTACTTTCACACTGAGGCGCTTTACAGGCGTTTCAGCGCTAACAATATCACTTGTAATGTGCCTCTCCTGTCACTCCACTGTGAAAAGCCGAGTGCTTTCTCACTGGAGCTGTGTGCTTGCAGGACGTTAAAAAAAAAAAAAAAAAAAAGTCCTGCAAGCAGCATCTTTGGAGCGCTTTAGGAGCGGTGTATACACTGCTCCTAAAGTGCCCCTGCCCATTGAAATCAATGGACAGTGCCCCCCGCAGCGCCTGCAAAGTGCTTCGGCGGCAGCAGCGCTTCGCGGGCACTATTAACCCCTTCATTGGCCACTAGCTGGAGGTTAAAAAGTGCAGCTAAAACTACGGCAAAGCCCCGCTAAAATACTGGCACTTTACTGCCGACCCCCGCCCCAGTGTGAAAGTGCCCTAAAGGCAAATGAAAGTTCAGCTTTTAAATATGCAGGCTTCATCAGAAGAGAACCTGGTGATTCCTGCCATGAAGGTCCTTGTTCAGACATTTCCTGTTCCATGGTGTGACAGCCGTCTACCAATTTTGCCTGGTCACACTGTCGCAGGTGGCCAGCCGATGCACATCCTGCACGAACCGTCCACCGTTGTCATTGTTGCAAAGCTGATCTACAGCAATGACATGTAAGGGACACTGGAGCACGTAGTGTCTTAACCACTTCAATACCTTAGGGCGTCTTATGACGTCCTTGACTTTGTGTGGGGATATCTGAATGATGCCTGCAGCAACAGGCATCATTCAGATATCCTTTTTTTCAAGCCGGCGATTCTGTGCTCAATAAGAATGATCATAGCGGCAGTTCCACCACTTGATCGTTCTTATAGGAGACGGGAGGGGACATCCTCCCTCCGGCTGTCATCCGGTGCTTCTCTGGGCTCCCCCGTGCCATTGGAGAAAGAATCGGCCTGCGCCGGATGACGACGATGGAGCTTTCCGGTCACCAGTCATCTCTATGACCGTCGGAGGCCCGGGCATTATGACGTCACGCCCGGGTTCCCGGAAATAAAGCCACAATCGCGGTTTTCAGCATGAGAGCAGTGAATTTTTTTTTTTTTTCTCGATCTTATGCTTTCCAGCCTGGAGGAGAGATGTGGGGTCTTTTGGACCCTGCATCTCTCCATAAAGCGGACCTGTCGCACACCATTCCTATTACAAGGGATGTTTACATTCCTTGTACAGGCGGTCCCCGAGTTACGAACCTCTGATTTGCGAACGACTTCTTAGGAATGGGAGGTGGCGTGACGTTCTGTGCATGCACGGCCACTTTTAAATGGCGGGCACCTCAGAAAATGTCTTCTGCGCATGCGCAGCTACTTGACAGAACATTGGAAAACAACGCTTTTGCCGTTCTGCGCATGCGCTTCCGACTTACGAACGCTTCCGACTTACGAACAAACCGGCAGTCCCTAACCCGTTCGTAACTCGGGGACTGCCTGTAGTAGGAATAAAGCAAAATAGTGATCAAAAAAAATTTTTTTTTTGTAAAATCATAATAAAGTGCAAAAATAAAAAAATTAAGTAAAATTGTAATACATTTTTTTTTTTTTTTTTTAAACGCCCCTGTCCCCGGTACCTTGCGTTCAGAAGTGAACGCACATGTAAGTACAGCCCACGTATGTAAATGCCATTCAAACCACACATGTGAGGTATTGACGCTTGCGTTAGAGTGCCCGCAATAATTCTAGCTCTAGCACTCCTCTGTAGTTCTAAACTGGTAAACTGTAAAAATTTTCAAAGCGTCGCCTATGGAGATTTTTAAGTACCGAAGTTCGGCGCCATTCCATGTGCGTGCAATTTTAAAGCTTGACATGTTGGGTATCTATTTATTCGGTGTAACATCTTTCGCATTCTCCCAAAAAATTGGGCTAACTTTACTGTTTTGTTTTTTTAATTCGTGAATTCCAAAAAAAAGGCGTTTGAAAAATGATTGCGCATATTACTGTGCAAGATAAAAAATTGCAATGACCGCCATTTTATTCCCTAGGGTGTCTGCTAAAAAAAAACCCATATATAGTGTTTAGGGGTTCTGAGTAATTTTCTAGCAAAAAAAAAAAAAATTATTTTTACACGTAGTAGTAAAGTGCCAAAATAGGCCCGGTTATTGAAGTGGTTAAAGAGACTGGAGGGGATCCGCAGCAGAGATCAGGGGATGAAACTGTATTTTATGTTTTTTTTAAGCAATAATTGGTACACAGCGCTTTAGCAAATGAAAGGCCATTTAGTTAGGGCTCCGATCTACTTTAATGTTGAAATCACAGTGACAAATGCCCTTTAAAAACCTGTTGTACCATTTTTTTTTTTTTTTTTTCCTCCTCTCTTGTATCTGTGAGCTCTTAGTCTGTGCCAGCTGGAGGTTGCAGAGAAGCACTTCTGATCCTGTCATGCAGTTGTTATAGTGATACAGCTGAGTACAGGGAGGGGAGTGCAGCTTCGGCTACCGTGCTTAGACGTGGGTGACCTAAAATAGGGTCAGTAAAATGAACATTATGTCATTTGTAGCTGGAAGCTTTTTTTTTTTTTAAGGGATCGTGGCCAAGAATGTGGAATGTGGAAAATGTGTTTTGGCTCAATGGAAAGGAATGGTATAAATTTGCAATGTTTTAGTAGCCTTAAGTGGTAGATTAGGTGACACCTCATCCCTATTAAATAGAAAGTATCAGCAACAAGGTGGTTGGTATTATAACAGTGCCCAAGATTGAAAAGAATAGTTCTTGTATAAAAATAGAACGTTTATTCATAAAATAACATATGTTTGGTTCAATAAAATAAAAAAATAAATCGGAGTGATACAAATCACGTTGAATCATTGGTGTCCATGTATGGAATGTGATCAGTACTTGCTGTTATATCCCGACATGTTTCGCCAACATTGGCTTCTTCAGGGGATTTGTTAAAGACCATCAATTCTCTTAAAGCTCTATTAAAGGGGTTGTAAACCATTGTATTTTTTCACCTTAAAGGGGTTGTAAAAGTTTTTTTGCACAGAATGCATTAAGGTGAAAAAAGATCTGACAATGCCGGCCCCCCCATCCCCCCCCTCGTTTTACTTACCTGACCCCTCGAAAGTCCCACGCTTGCCCCCGACATCCTCTTCGCCACCCACCCTGGCTGTTGATTGGCTGGAGTGGATGGATTGAAAGCAGCGCAGCCATTGGCTCGTGCTGCTGTCAATCACATCCAATGATGCGGGGCCGAGTGATGCAGTGAGCCACTACGGCCACCGGCTGTATCACAGGAGCGCGCCCACAAGCACTCCACATCATGCGAGGGAGCTCACATGAAGTTGTGGAGTCCTTGCGGGAGGGAGCCGAGACAGCCGCCGAGGGACCCCAGAAGACCAGGTTCGGGGCCACTCTGTGCAAAACGAGCTGCACAGTGGGGGTAAGTATAACATGTTTGTTGTGGTGTTGTTGTGGTGTGTGTGTGTTTTTTTTTTTTTTTTTAAATGCCTTTAGTGATCCTTTAATGCATCCTATGCATTAAAGCGGAGGTCCACCCTAAAATGGACCTTCCGCTCATTGGATTCCCCCCCCCCCCCCCCCCCGGCGCCACAATTGGCACCTTTCAGGGGGGAGGGGGGTGCAGGTACCTGTACAGTGCAGGTATCTGCACCCACTTCCGGCGTAGATTCTGCAGAAGGTACGCCCCTTTACGCAGAATCTACGCCCCTTTCCGAAAGTCCCCCGCTGCCTGCTGGGAAACACACGGATCCCAGAGACAGCGGGGACCATCCTTATTGCGCAGCGCGACTCGCGCATGTGCAGTAGGGAACCGGGAAATGAAGCCGAAACGCTCCACTTCCTGATTCCCATACCCAAGATGGCGGCGGCAGCACCCGAGAGACGATCGAGAGATCGGCTTCGGGTGACGACATCGCGGGCGCTCTGGACAGGTAAGTGTCATTATTTTAAAAGTCAGCAGCTGCAGTATTTGTAGCTGCTGGCTTTAAAAAAAAAAAAAAAACGGCGGACTCCCGCTTTAAGGTGAAAAAACACCTTGTAGTCACTGGCCCCCCCCCCCCCTTTAATTACCTGAGCCACGATTTTCCATCGGCACGTCCCCGCCGTCCCTCTCTCCAACGGTCTCCACGGTTCTTGAGATGGATAGATTGATAGCAGCACAGCCATTGGCTCCCACTGCTGTCAATCAAATCCAGTGATACAGGGGGTGGGGCTGAGTTCTGCATGCGGCCTCTATGGACGCCAAATGCTGGAGTCGGAGCGCACCCACAAGGTAACCCCCCCTTGGAGAAGCGTTCTCCCGAGGGGGTTATCTAATGCAGGGAGGAACTCCGGAAATGGATGTTCAGGGCTGCACAGTGCAGGTAAGTATATTAAAAAAAAAAACAAAAAAAAAAAACGATACTTTATTAAGGATAAGATCATATAGATCAGTGGTCATCAGCCCTGTCCTCAGGGCCCACTAACAGGCCAGGTTTGCAAGATAACTGAAATACATGACAGGTGATATAATTTGCTGCTCAGCGATTGCAGTATTCTAGTCTGCATCTCCCCCAAGTTAATACATAAAACCTGGGCTGCTAGTGGGCCCTGAGTACAGGGTTGATGACCACTGCGATATACATAATCAATAACTGTTTATACATTTACAACGCATTCAATGTATACGTTTTTTAGTAGCCTTTTTTCTGTGTTGCACCCTTGAAATGATGGCCTTCAGGTGTCTTTAGTGTGAAGTACCATTAATACTACAACCTTCCAACCTTGTAAGAACAGTTTGGGCCCTTTTCTAGCTCCAGCTTGATGGTGCCCCCTGTACATAAAGCCAACTCCATCAAGTCATGGTTTGATGGGTTTGGGATTAAGGAACTCAACTGACCTCAACCCTACCGAGCACTATGGGGATGAACTGGAACATTAGATGTAAGCCAGGCCTTCTCATGCAAAATCGGTACCTGACCTCAACCTAACTGAACGCCTTTAACCACTTGCCCTCCAGAAGATTTACCTCCCTTTTTGACCAGGACATTTTATGCGATGCAGCACTGCTTTACTTTAATTGAGAATTGTGCGGTCGTGCCCCCAAATATAATTTGTCATTCCCCCCCCCACAAATAGAGCTTTCCTTTGGTGGTATTTGATCACCTCTGTGGTTTTTATTGCCCGACAATTTTGAAAAAAATTCTGTTCTGGGGGGGGGGGGGTTGAACAGTACAGGTCTGCGTCCTTTTTTTCCGTTACTTTTTTGGACCTAATTGTGGCAATGTCGGGGGTGCAGCTGCCTGCCCATAGACCAAACATGGGTCTGTTTGCCTCCCCTAACAAGCTGGAGAAGAAAAAAAATAAATAAATAGCTGACATGGACGTCTCAAAAGGGACATCAATTCCGTTGGAAAAACATCATCCGCACACCAAGGATTCTTCAAAAGGGGTCCAAAGTTTTAATTTAGTGGTCACATGGTAAAGAGTTCTGAAACCACACAGGGCCCTTTCGTCAGGCAAGTGACGTCACCTGCCTAATGAAGGGGCCTTGTGTGCCCCTCAAACATTGCTTTATGTTTGCGATTTGACTACGAAATGAAAGCTTTGGACCCTTTTTGAGGAATCCTTGGTGTGCTGATAACATTTCTTCGCTTGATTTTCTATGGCAGTGGTCTCCAAGCTGCGGTCTGGGGGCCAGATGTGGCCCTGTTGCTTGCTTTTATCCAGCCCTTGGGGCGCTGTTTCATCCACTGATACCAACACTGGGGCTATCTCCTCTTCAGTCTATCGTGAATGCTGCTGCCAGACTTATCCACCTTACCAACCGCTCAGTGTCTGCCAACCCTCTCCTCCAATCCCTACACTGGCTCCCAGTCACCCAGCGAATTAAAGTGGAAGTAAACCCATGGATTTAAACAGTTAAAAAAAAAAAGGCATGCCGGGAATGCTAACTGCACATTGGCTGTGCTCTCAGCCAAACTATCAAACCATCCAATGGCTGGTGTCATAACGAATCACAAGTGCAGCACCATAGCAGTTGAAGATTAAACATAGGCAAAGATGGCAGCTTCCTTGGCTGAAAACGATAGGGGAGTTTACTTCCACTTTAAATTCGAAATACTAACCACAACATACAAAGCCATTCACAACTCTGCCCCGAGCTACATCACCGATCTTGTCTCCAAATATCACCCAAATTGTCCTCTCCGCTCTTCTAAAGACTTCCTACTCTCAAGCTCTCTCATCTCCTCCTCCCGTGCTCGTCTCCAGGATTTCTCCAGAGCCTCTCCCATCCTCTGGAACTCGCTACCTCCACTGGTCCGGCTATCCACTACTCTTGCTACCTTCAGGCGATCCCTGAAAACTCATCTATTCAGGGAAGCCTACCATGTCTCCAACTAATCTTCTACCACTTCTATCAGCTCATTCCCGACAGTTATAACCTTTTGTACCACCTGCCCCATCCTATTAGATTGTAAGCGCCTCTGAGCAGGGCCCTCTTAATCCTCTTGTATTTTATTGTATTGTAACTGTATTGTCTCCTTTTTATATTGTAAATTGCTGGCGCTATATAAATCCTGAATAATGATTCCTCCCACTGACACCAATGAAGGGACTCCATTCCCCCCAATGAACCCCAACAATGGAGCACAATTGCTCCCACTGACACCGCTGATGGGGCACAATTGCTCCCACTGACACCGCTGATGGGGCACAATTGCTCCCACTTAGAGCTGCACAATTAATCGTCAAGAATCGTTATCGTGATTCTGATTAAAGTGTTTCACAATTCTTTTTATGCAAAGAATTATCTCTGCTCTTCTGAAGCCACAGCCCTCAGAAAGGAAGAGAAAAACTGGGCAGTCTGCCAAGAATCACAACATTCTTTATCAGTTGAACTTAAGTATAAACATTGTAACAATTTGTCAATGGAATAGACTGTGTTGTGTGTAAGTGAAAAAAGTTTAACCACTAAACTTTTTTTATAAAATTTGTTGGTTTTAAGTTAAAATATATATATATTTTTTTTTTTGCAAGAAAATTACTTGGAACCTCCAAACATTATGTGTGTGTGTGTGTGTGTGTGTATGTGTGTGTATGTATATATATATATATATATATATATATATATATATATATATATATATATATATATATATATATATATATATATATATATATATATATATATATATATATATATATATATGTGTGTGTGTGTGTGTGTGTGTGTGTGTGTGTGTGTGTGTGTATATATATATATATATATATATATATATATATATATATATATGTGTGTATGTATATATATATATATATATATATATATATATATATTATACACATATACATACACCCTTCTGCAGTCCTTTTTGCAGCCTGTGGTCCTCACAGCACCCAATTGTACTAAATAGCCATTTTCAGGAACGTGTGCAAGGGGAATATTTGCATTTGATCAATTCCGTTGGAATCTGATTCAGCAGGGGGGTTGGCAATCAAAAAAATTAAAAAGGGCTAAAGCCGGCCATAGGAGAGTAGAAAACTGAACGTTCTTATGCTTGAAAAACAAAAATGGTGCCATCATTTTGTTCATTTCATTTCAGGCACTTTCAATTGCGGCACAATAATCGCATGTCGCAGCTGGCGACCGACAAGAATTTTAATTTGGTTTTCGACTCGTCTATGGCCTGCTTGAAGACTTCTGCATTTGGTGTTCTTTATAAGGCTCAGCAGGAAAAGTGACAACAATTTGTAAATTACATACATTTTGTTGTCATCCTAGTGCCATTCTATTTTTCAGCCAGCAGAGGTCAGTGTTCACTTACTAATGTCACATCTCTGTTCTGGTTACTATAAGAGCCTGGAGCATTGATTTAACCCTTGTCTAACCTTTGCTGCCTCAACCTCTTTCATTTTTTTTCAAAAAGACTATAGTGCCTTGTATCTCTAGAGCGGGTGAGGGTTAAGAGAATCGAATTTGGTGTATTTGCAGGTTGTCTATGCCCTGTGCAAAAAAAGCTGCAGCTGCAAAGCCTCTTTTGAAGATGCGTTGTGGGGGGGGGGGGGGGGGTGGGGGGGTTGTGGCAGAACTCCTGTAGCAGCCTCCGAAAAGCTTTCATGTCGTCTTAAAGCTTTGCTCGAAAGAGAGAGCGTCCTGCCCTGTATAATTAAATCTCACTTGCTGCCATCTCCTCAAAGCCGCCTCTTTGGGAAATCGTTCCGCGCCGACCCCCTCCGCGCCGCCATCCGACTTGCTGCCCAGATTGATTCCCAGAATACTCTTTTATTGTTGTTTATCTTTAAAGGTGGTGGCGTGAACGCCTGTGTAATTCTGCAGATGAAGAGATGACTTTAAATAACAAGCAGAAAGAATCGGAATGTATCAACCATACCATGAATATTCCAACAGAGGAGGCATCTGGGAACCGGCGCTCTATTTTAAAGGCCAGCCAACCAGAAATATAGCTTGTGTTCTGTGAAAGAGCTGATAAGTTTCTCAAATGGGGATGAAAAGTTCCTTTTACCTGTTTAGCGGTAGGTTTGGCTTTGGGCCTTGACTGCATGAGTGGCAAACAAGGGGCGCGTTTCGCACAATTTTTTTTTTTCATCCCCAAAATGACCAGTGACCACCTTGGCCAACTTATGCGACCATATACACGCAAGCGGTAAAGGCACGTCTTTAAATAAAAAGAAGGAAGTGTCACCAGCACAACAGGATCCCTAAAATTGGGTCCAAAATTTTAATCGCATAGTATCAAAAATATATATTTTTTTGCTAGAAAAAAAATAAATAAATAAAAAATAAATATATATATATATATATATATATATATATTAAATTAATTTTTTTTTTTTTTTTATAGACACCCTACAGAATAAAATGGGGGTGGTTGCAATATTTTATGTCACATTGTATTTGCACATCTTTCAAATGCAATTTTTTTTGAAGAAAAAAAAAAAAATTATCAAAAAAAAAAAACAGTAAAGTCAGCCCATTTATTTTTTTTCTTTTTTTTCTTTTTGTATAATGTGAAAGATTTTATGTCACGAGAATCGTGATCTTTTTATTCTAAGCAAAAAAAATTGATTCTCATTTTGGCCAGAATCGTGCAGCTCTAGTAAATATAGATATGGTTTGTTGGTGTGTTCCTCTTCTTTTGTTTAAAAAAAAAAAAAAAGGTAAATAAATAACTAGAAAGGATTAGTGTAGCAGTGGGGAGGAGGGTTGGAAAAGAAGGAAGTTTATTTTTCAGAGTAAAGATCCGCTTTAAGTTTCTGGGACAGGAACTAAAAGGGAAATTGCCGCATGGTATAAAAACAAGAACAAAATAAAAGAACACACATACACTTTGGCTTTACATACAGAACAGCGTCTACATGGTAAGCGTATATCTATATGAACATTACAAATAGAAACGCTTAGCATTCACATACAGAATTTAAGCGTTACTTGGCTTTTTTTTATATATTTTTTTTTTTTAGCGTGCATCGCTGCTTTTGGATTAGGACCTTGTCTATGAAACGCGTCATGTAAGCTGCAAACCTGATTAAATAGCGAATAAAATCTATTTTGTTTTCTGCACCAAAGCAGTTCACAGGCGTTTAAAGTGATTGTAAAGTTTAAAAAAACAACTTTACAATCACTTTAAACGCCTGTGAACTGCTTTGGTGCAGAAAACAAAATAGATTTTATTCGCTATTTAATCAGGTTTGCAGCTTACATGACGTGTTTCATAGATAAGGTCCCAATCCAAAAGCGGCGATGCACGCTAAAAAAAAAAAAAACTAAAAAAAAAAAAAAAAAAAGTAACGCTTAAATTCTGTATGTGAATGCTAAGCGTTTCTATTTGTAATGTTCATATAGATATACGCTTACCATGTAGACGCTGTTCTGTATGTAAAGCCAAAGTGTATGTGTGTTCTTTTATTTTGTTCTTGTTTTTATACCATGCGGCAATTTCCCTTTTAGTTCCTGTCCCAGAAACTTAAAGCGGATCTTTACTCTGAAAAATAAACTTCCTTCTTTCCAACCCTCCGCCCCACTGCTACACTAATCCTTTCTAGTCATTTTTTTTTTTTTTTTTTTACCTTTTTATTTTTTATTTAACTCTTCAGCTCCAGAAGGTTTTACCCCCTTCATGACCAGGTCATATACGGCACTGTGCTATTTTAATTGGCAATTGCGCGGTCATGCAACGCTTTACCCAAACAAAATTGGTAACCATCAAATTTTTTTTTTTCTCACACAAATAGAGCTTTCTTTTGGTGGTATTTGATCACCGCTGGGTTTGTAAAAATGTTTTATTATATAACCAAAATGAATCGACCATTTAAAAAAAAAATGTCTGCTATAAAACGCATCCAAAAATCAAACTGCTTAAATTTTGGCCAAAATGGATTCTGCTAAAATGGTTAAAAAAAAATCAAAAAAAAAATCATCCTAATGTATATTGATTGGTTTGTGTGAAAGTTATAGCATCTACAATCTATGGGATATATATACTGAACTTTTTTAAAATATTTTTGTTACTAGTAATGGCATAGATCAGCGGTTGTTGTGGAACGGCCGGCAATCTGACACTGACACTTTGATCAGTGCTAATAATATGCACTTTCACTGTATTAATGACACTGGGCGGGAAGGGGTTAACATCTAGGGTGATCAAAGGGTTAAGTGCAGTGCCTTGCAAAAGTATTCACCCCCCCCCCCCTTGGCATTTTTTGTGTTTTGTTGCCTCACAAACTTGAAATTTAAGGCCTCATGCACATTGACTTTTCATTTGTGGGAATAACTATTCACCCCCCCCTAAAGTCAATACTTTGTAGAGCCACCTTTTGCGGCTACCACCGCTCCAAGTCACTTTGGATAAGTCTCTATGAGCTTGCCACATCTTACCACTGGGATTTTTGCCCATTCCTCCTGGCAAAACTGCTCCAGCTCCTTCAAGTTGGATGGTTTGCACTTGTGAACAGCAATCTTTAGGTCTGACCACAGATTTTCTATTGGATTGAGGTCTGGGCTTTGACTAGACCATTCCAACACATTTACATGTTTCCCCTTAAACCACTCAAGTGTTGCTTTAGCAGTGTGTTTGGGGTCATTGTCCTGCTGGAAGGTGAACCTCCGTCCTAGCCTCAAATCACACACAGAGTGGTGCAGGTTTTGCTCAAGAATATCCCTGTATTTAGCACCATCCATCTTTCCCTCAACTCTGACCAGTTTCCCAGTCCCGACTGCTGAAAAACATCCCCACAACTTGATGCTGCCACCACCATGTTTCACAGTGGGGATGGTGTTTTTTGGGTGATGTGATGTGTTGGGTTTGCGCCAGACATAGCGTTTTCTTTGATGGACAAAAAGTAACATTTTAGTCTCATCAGACCAGAGCACCTTCCTCTATACATTTTGGGAGTCTCCCACATGCCTTTTCACAAACCCAAAACGTGCCATTTTGTTTTTTGCTGAAAGTAATGTCTTTCTTCTGGCCACTCCACCATAAAGCCCAACTCTATGGAGCGTACGGCTTATTGCCGTCCTATGTACAGATACTCCAGTCTCTGCTGTGGAACTCTGCAGCTCCTCCAGGGTTATCTTAGGTCTCTGTGCTCCTCTCTGATTAATGCCCTCCTTGCCCGGTCTTGGAGTTTTGGTGTGCGGCCGTCTCTTGCCAGGTTTGCTTTTGTGCCATGTTCTTTCCATTTGGTTCTTTCCATTTGGTTATGATAGATTTGATGGTGCTCCTAGAGATCATTAAAGATTTGGATATTTTTTTTATAACCTAACCCTGACTTGTACTTCTCAACAACATTGTCCCTTACTTGTTTGGAGAGTTCCTTGGTCTTCATGGCAGTGTTTGGTTAGCGGTGCCTCTTTCTTAGGTGTTGCAGCCTCTGGGGATGGCTTATTGTCGTCCTATGTACAGATACTCCAGTCTCTGATGTGGAACTCTGCAGCTCCTCCAGGGTCACCTTAGGTCTCAAAAAGTGCCAGAAAAGGCCTGGACTGGAAGAAGTTCAATGCTCAATGAGCATTAAACCCTTGATCTCAGTGGTGTTTGTGACCCAGAGTACAGAATGGGTCTTGGATCCAGAAAGAGTCAATTTTAAAGAGTGACAGGTTCCTAAAGGAACTAGAGTTGCCTGCACTGGCACATTTTTAGGTTCTCTTTAAAGCGGAACTAAGCCCTCGCATGGTCTTCAGCCATGGAAGCTGCCATCTTGGCCTCTTTTTGATCTGCAACTGCCATGATGCTGCACATGTGACCAGTTATGACACCGGATATTTTGATGATTTGGCGGTTTTCTTGATCACACAAGCAAATGTTAGAGTTGGCATTCCTGGCATGCAGAGACCGTAACTTTTTTTTGTTTTTATTTTTTAAACAGTTTAATTGTTGGGTTTAGTTTTGCTTTAAATGACAGGCTTAAGCCCCCATTCATATGAGCGTATTTTCTACATTTTCCGTCGCGCTGGCATGCATAACAATGGAAGTCGCATTGTTCTCAATTTTCCAGTCTTTCTCTTATGAAAACCTATGTAATAGGTAAACCTATGTAATAAGCAACTACAAAAACGCACTGAAAAACGAATGATTATGCAGCAGCACTAGTGTGACCCTAAAATTTGTCTGAGCATTGTATGCAACAGCCGTGCTATTGGAAGCTGGTCATAGATGGTCACATCGAGATGTGTGTAATCTCTCCTTTTATATAGAGGGGAGGTAGACTTTCCGCCTCCATTGGGCTAGTGTTGTTATATTGGGATTTGTTTTTTTTTGTTCCTCAGCAGGTACAATCTAGAGATGGAAATAAGTTTTTCTCTTGATTGAAATGATTATTTCTTTGGCACTCTAGGGAAGGTGGCCCATTGAGCGTGCCCGCTTCTAATGGCTGTGCCCTTGCAGGCACATGGAGGTACAGTCAAGGACAATAGGAGTCAAATAAAGCCAAGAGTGACATTAGTCTACCAATTTTCCCAGCAGGGGACTGACGCCGCATGATTTGTTACCTTTCAGCGATGCTGGCAGGAACCATATTGATAAATCAGAAAGCACTTAAATTTTTCTTGCGTAGATGTGAAAAAAAACAACTTTTTTTTTAATGTCTTTATTGAACAATTGCTTTTAATGTCACCCGGCCAAAATGCCTTTATTTTTATGCCTAGGCAGCTTGTTCCTTTTTTTAATCCTTTAAAATAGCGCAGATCTGTGTAATAGGAGGAAGATGTTAATGTTAGCAACAAAGTTACGTTTAAAGCTGAATTCTAATCCGCTTATGATTTGCACCCCCCTGCCCCCCAGCCCCCCAGCCCCACCACATTCATCAACATGCTAATGACATTTAATTAAAATCGTCCAATTTCCTTCTGTACCTTTTTATTTTCGTTTGACTGGACCTCTGGGCTTCTCCAACCAATTCAAGCCCCCAATAAATATAGATAGATGGGGATCTCTGGAGATAGATGGGGATCTCTGGAGCTAGATGGGGATCTCTGGAGCTAGATGGGGATCTCTGGAGCTAGATGATGGGGATCTCTGGAGCTAGATGATGGGGATCTCTGGCGCTAGATGATGGGGATCTCTGGCGCTAGATGATGGGGATCTCTGGCGCTAGATGATGGGGATCTCTGGCGCTAGATGGGGATCTCTGGCGCTAGATGGGGATCTCTGGCGCTAGATGATGGGGATCTCTGGCGCTAGATGATGGGGATCTCTGGCGCTAGATGATGGGGATCTCTGGCGCTAGATGATGGGGATCTCTGGCGCTAGATGATGGGGATCTCTGGCGCTAGATGATGGGGATCTCTGGCGCTAGATGATGGGGATCTCTGGCGCTAGATGATGGGGATCTCTGGCGCTAGATGATGGGGATCTCTGGCGCTAGATGATGGGGATCTCTGGCGCTAGATGATGGGGATCTCTGGCGCTAGATGGGGATCTCTGGCGCTAGATGATGGGGATCTCTGGCGCTAGATGATGGGGATCTCTGGCGCTAGATGATGGGGTTCTCTGGCGCTAGATGATGGGGTTCTCTGGCGCTAGATGATGGGGTTCTCTGGCGCTAGATGATGGGGTTCTCTGGCGCTAGATGATGGGGATCTCTGGCGCTAGATGGGGGGAGATATCATCTGGTGCAAGATTTGGCTTTGAATTGGTTTACCTGGGTTATGGCTGAAGCTTTCCTGGGCTTATGGCTGAAGTTATCGGCCATAATCCCTGGTATTTTTAATTATTTATTTATTTTCTTCAGCCAGTGGCTGGATTTCTCATGAAAGCACACTGAAAGGCTCTTAAGCCGCTGAAAAGCTTTCAGAAGCAGCGGGAACAAACTTCCCTCTTCCCACCACTCGCCGTTGTTTTTAGGCTTTGCTGTTGTTACCGGCATGATTACCTCTATGGCCTCGGAGGACCCGAGCAAAGTCATGACATCACTTACAATTAAAGCGAGCATACTCGCATCCTAGACTGGAAGTTGAAGCAAGCTGGAGAGGACGTGGGGGCAGACCGCTCCCCTCAGCTGGAGAGGACGTGGGGGCGAGGTAATAAAGATCTGACACAGACTGCAACCCTTCCACGTTTTAACTTTTTTTTTTTTTTTTTTTTTTTTTCTTCTGGTTTTTCATAGTTCCGCTTTGTTCCCTTCAGCGTTTGTTAACTTTTTTTTCACTTGGAAAATCAACAAAACATGATTTGACCAGGAGCGCCAAAAACCTGTGTGTATGTCTGAACTTTCTCTCTAGAGTCTCGCTTCCACTGATGTTTGAAGTAGGTCAAGGAAAGAACAAAGAAAGAGACAAATCCTTCAGCCACTTAACAAGGCGCTCATCACTCTCTATCTCTGCAGCTATTTCTCTTCCTAGAATAGGCTGTGGCTTACCACCTTACTTGAACTTGCAAGAGTCAGAATTGCTGGCCTCCATATGTTGTCTGGTACTCAATTATTGACTATGAGAATGTAGGCCGGTGTGTTCCGTTTTGCAGGATCACCTTCTCCCTCTGAACCCAATGCAGCTTTGTCTTCATACACTAAAGTATTAGGCAGGAAAGTAGGACGGGGGGGGGGGGGATGCAATGGCTTCCAAATTCCTGCGATGACCACAAAATCTAGAGATATTAAGTGACTGCAGCTAGGCTGACCACCTAAATGTGTACCTGTGAACCACTTGACCTGCTGAAAGATTGACGCTCTGTTTAGATACCTAATTAAGACACCCCTGGTTTGTGAGCCCCATTTTCCTTTATTACAGATGAGCCGTATGATTGGATAACATCACCGTATTGTCATCTTGCTGATTGGACAGTGAAGGACAAGAGGTCGCCATTCTGCTTTACTCTCCTTTTGACAAGTTCCCAGCGTTGGCTTTATTGCACTTTGCACTTTGCTTTAGTGCCTGATTGATTCACATTGTTGGCCATTCATTTCTGATGTGCAAAGAAATATTCAGTAGCCACTATAAAGAGGTTTCCATTTACTTATACTAGCAATATTTCAAAGTACGTTTAGTCCTGCTTCATGACAAGACCTTGGACCTCTTTTATTTTCAATCTACACCTCTTCCCCGGGTCAGCTGATAGCCTCTCACGGCTTTCAATATCATTTCTACGCTGATGACACACAACTCTATCACTCCACCCCTCAACTCACTCCATCAGTCTCCTCACCCATCACCAACTTACTAACAGACGTATCTGTATGGATGTCACAACACTTCCTCCAACTCAACTTGTCCAAAACCGAACTTATAATATTTCATCCCCCACGTCCCTCTTCCCCTGACTTCTCTGTCAAGAGTAATGGCACAACCATCCACCCATCCCCACATGTCCGGGTGCTAGGTGTTATCCTGGACTCTGAACTCTCCTTTCAGCCCCACATCCAATCACTTTCCAAAGCTTGCTGCCTCAACCTCCGAAACATCTCTAAACTACGTCCCTTTCTAACCAATGACAGCACACAGCTGATTCACTCCCTGGTTATCTCTCGCCTTGACTACTCCCTCCTCATTGGCTCACCTTTAAATAAACTATCCCCCCTTCAGTCCATCATAAATGCTGCTGCCAGACTCATCCACCTTACAAGGCGCTCAGTGTCTGCTACCCCTCTCTGCCAATCCCTCCATTGGCTGCCACTTGCCCAACGAATTAAATTCAAAATACTAAAACTTACAAAGCCATCCACAACTCTGCTACATCACTAGCCTAGTCTCAAAATACCAACCTAATCGCCCACTTCGTTCCTCCCAAGACCTCCTGCTTTCTAGCTCCCTCATCACCTCCTCCCATATCCGCCTCCAGGACTTTTCCCGAGCCTCGCCCATCCTCTGGAACTCACTACCCCAATCTGTCAGATTGTCTCCAAATTTATCCACTTTTAGGCGATCCCTGAAAACGTTGCTCTTC
The DNA here is from genome assembly GCF_037356315.1 of Lithobates pipiens. NCBI lineage: Eukaryota > Metazoa > Chordata > Amphibia > Anura > Ranidae > Lithobates > Lithobates pipiens. Next base: position 266,418,859 of record NW_027507790.1, on the reverse strand, counting down.
AGAGAAGCCTATCCTGCCTCCACCTAACTGCACTATTTTCTCCATTAGCTCATCCCCCACAGCTATTACCATTTGTATAACTTGACCCTCCATCCTAGATTGTAAGCTCTAACGAGCAGGGCCCTTTGATTCCCCTTGTCTTGAATTGTATTGTAATTTCTACCCTAATGTTGTAAAGCGCTGCGTAAACTGTCGGCGCTATATAAATCCTGTATAATAATAATAATGTTATGTTCAATGGTGGCTGTTCCAGTCAGTGGGACTCAAGATGCTGCAACTTTGAGAAAGGTTCCTGCACTAAAAGTCAAGTTGTAGAGCTGCAAAAATGCACGGATTTTAAAGAGAAGTTTAAAACACCTTGAGCATAGGATGGGGCAGATTGAAGGAAGCTAAAAGACAAACAGCCCTCCTTTATGACGTCCGAAAAAAACAAAAAAAAAAACGGCTGCACGGGATCGGGTGTGCTGAAGCGGAGAGGTAGATTGCCAACAAACACAGCTGGATCACTGGATCTCCCTCTCCCTCTCCCTCCTTAGCCGCGGTGTATCGTTTCCTAGCGTCATGACATCATCCAGCCCCTCCCCTACACATTACACCACAGGGTTACTTGGCTTCATCAGGGGGATATGATCTTATAGGATCATATCCCCCGATGAAGCCACGGGGAGGGGCTGGATGAGGTCACAAACCGGGGCTCATGGTTATTGTCAGGAGCTGAGTGGGCAGAACGTGACATAAACTCCCAGCCCCAAGCTCTGCCAAGCTGAGGCTGCAGAAGCCACGTCCCTTCACTTGTCTTTGTGCATGAGTCTCCTTTTGCATATCTGTCAATCAAAGAGGGTAGCATGGCGGCACTTTTTTGTTTTTTTGCAGGTGTCAGATTTATTTTTTTCTGTTGCACAGTGGGGAGGATTAGAGATAACAAATGAGTTGTGCTTCTTTGCTGAGTAAGCTACAATCTTCGGTTCTATTTTTCTTATTTTATTTTTTATTTTTTTTACAGGTACTTGGCTCCCGCTTCCGTTTTGGGCCACCTAGGCGACTCAAGCGGAAGTTCTCCCCCCTGCAATCTTCTTGGACATGTCACAGGTCCCAGAAGATTGCCCGGCAATTGAGGCGGCACAGTGTGAAGTCGCAAGCTGTCAGGGCTGGGTGCCCACACTTGTGATGCCGGGGAGACACGAGGCAGAGAGGGCGATGGGATCGTGGAACAGGCCAGTGTGTGTTAAGTCAGCAGCTACAGTTTTTGTAGCTGTTGACTTTTAATAAACACAAAACGAGTGGAACTTTTTTTTTTTTTTTTTTTTTTGAGTTACAACCGCCTTAAAGTGAAGTTCCAGGCTAAAATTAAACTAGGTCTAGAACAATGGAACACCACCCCAATACCACACCGACCCCACCCCACGGCTTGCGGCTTCACTGCCAATTTCCGACTTCACATGCGCGAGTCCCGTAGCGCTTTGTGAATGGCCAGCTGGGCTTCTGGGACACACACGTTTGTGGGAGGGCTGGTTGGGGGGGGGGGGGGGGGGATTGCCGCAGAAGAGGACGTGACGTCCTAGGCCGTTGCCCAGCTGGATACACTTGGTACTTCCAGAAAAGATGCTAAAGGGGAAAAAAAATGAACTATGCAAAAACAGGGGTTGGTCTTTCGTTTAAGACCACCTCTCAAAAGTGGGTGGAACTCTGCTTTAAACTCTGTCCAACCCATAGTCTCTCAGGCTGGGTTCAGGATGCAGGAACCAGTGCAGTTTCAGTGCGGTGCGAGTTCCTCTGCTGCTGGTGTTAATGTAAAGTCAATGACACCCCCAGATTGGTTGGCAGTGCGAACTGTGAAATGGTACAGGAATCGGATCTGATCCGATTCCCGTGCGGACCAAAAAAAAAAGGGTCCTGTACAATTTTGGTCCGAATGCGATGCAAATTCAACCATACAAACTAGAGATGCATTGAAATTTCGGGCAAAAATTGTGAAAATCAGCAGAATGCCGATAATGGCGCCGAAAATGCACTGCGTTTTTGCGCCGATTTTACCGCTAATTCACAGATTTTTCCATTGTTTTACCATGATTTTGGGCATATTTTTACCATGATTACACTATTTGGTGCCAATTTCCATTTGGTGCACCTCTAATACAAACTATGTGGCTGAATTCACATAACACAGACATCGCATGTTATCTGCACAGCAATGGGATGCGAATCGCATGCAATTTCTGTGCTCGCACCGGTGTGAACCCAGCCTCACCCTCTGTTTTGCTACATAGTTATGTTTCAGTCTGGTCCCGGGGGGGGGGGGTGCTTCAGCAGGCTGATGACATCATCTTAGCCTAGGCAAAGTCAGATTGGAGCTGAAGATTGGCTTTTTGATGCTCAAAAAGGAACGTTTTTTTATTTTTTTCTTCTTCTTCTTTTGCTGAATATTCATGTCCTGAATTTATTCTTGCAGTCTTGTAAAGCTACTAATAGGGCCACTTGAAAAGATGGCA